>NC_090728.1:197636832-197639332 GCF_036898095.1 Palaemon carinicauda
TTTTGAACTTTTCGTCAACTTGTTATTTTCAAGTTTTTGTAGTTTATGTATGAAATATTTATTCTAATGTTATCATTGTTCTGAAACATCTCGTAGGAGCCTTTAAGCTTATAGCATCCTTCTTTTCCCAGTATGTTTGGGGCTTAGCAAGTAATAATAATAATAATAATAATAATAATAATAATAATAATAATAATAATAATAATAATAATAATAATAATGATAATAATAATAATACAAAACACGTGTATTTATTTCCTAGCATTCCAAGACCATGTAAAAAACAAAACAGTGTTTATCTTAAAAATAAAAAAAGGAAATAATACACTTTCACTGAAATACCAACAGTGTATATATATATATATATATATATATATATATATATATATATATATATATATATATATATATATATATATATATATATATATATATATATACGTGTGTGTGTGTGTGTGTGTTTGTGTGTGTGTGAGTATTTTCAATATACCTTCTCTACTACAAAGTTTACTCGATACAGCCATCCTGCTTAAACTCGATTGCAGCTGAATCTCTCGTTACTGTGTCGAAGGGTTCTCCTTAAATGGGTTGTAAGTCGATTTCCTCTCCTCAAACGATCTTTCCTCTTTTTATTCTCGGACTTTATTTCCAGTTCAGCCTCTCACCGTCGGTTTGTAACTCGCTAAAACTCTTAACAAGAGAAACATCTTGGCTAAAAGCCCCCCAGTTTAGCGTTACGGACCTCTCTCTTCTTTTTTCTTCTTTTTTTTTCCGATAGACTTGAAATTTTTAGAAGGATTATTTTCTAATATGAGAAAGCCATTTAGAAGCTTAATGTAAACTATCATAATATATGGAATGAGGAATGAGTAGAACGTAGAAATAAAAGAGAAAAAGATCAACTGAACGAGTTGTTACCTCTTGAAGTTCTTTATGATTTTTGGAAATGTTTCAATGCTGAAACAATTAGGATTATGCCATAGAATTTATAATTCATGGTAACAATTTGGAGTTTTATTTTCTACAGGATTCGATTTTTCCTTTAATATATCTTACAGTGAATAAGTCCTTTTACAGACTATGGCAAACATAGATTTTGAAATACTGAATTTCCTCTGGCAGTGAACGCTTTAAAACCTTTGATATAAGAATATTAAAGTTGATTATACCGTTATTTATAAAAAAGACTAAAACAAACGGATCATTCCAGCTTTTCTATTAAATGAATCCACATTGCTAAAATGAAGAGATGTTTCAACAAATGAAAATACTGTGATCTGTTGAAATCAGCTTGACTCCTGTTACGCTGGATCCCTTGAAAGGCTCTTTCCGAATAACTTTCATTTATGACGTCAAGGATTTCCAGAACTCCAAAGATACACGTGTGCTTGAAAGTGCTCCAGAAAATTCATTTAACGTAAAATTCCTAAAAGATATGACAAAAGAAACTTTAATCAACGCTCAAGCTGCGATTGTTTATAATAATAATAATTATAGGTTTTATTAAAAGTGATTGCTGCCTCAGTGGCGTTAATCATGTAATTAACTTTTTCTATTGTTCTTATTATCTTTTTCTCTTCATTTGAACAATTCGTCAGTAACTGGGAAAGGGACATATCAATAGGAAGGTGATGAAGACCATATCATTCACAATTTGTCTTTAACCACTTTGTTGTTGGGGTATTAAAGCCAACACTTGTTGTTGGCACGGGCCTTTCCCGGGGTTGGCCCGTAGTTTAATATATCACAACACATTGTAAAAGTACAGATAATATGTACAAAGTATAAAACACTATCACAATGTTAGTGCACACAAAGTAATGGTCACTTTTGTACAAAATATTATAAATTACGTGGAGTTAAGTTTAACACATCCTTCGACTCAACCGGTTTCAATCAGTGAGAAGGTTTTCTGCTCATTGTCAAGAGTGAACTGAAATGCAGGTGTTGTTTTGATGGCTTATATACGGAGTCCTGCCTCAAGATTCCATCTTCAGTGGTTAAGAACCGCCCTAGGGTGGAGACCGTTAATCCTACTGGGTGGTGGCCTCTGCCTCGCCGGGAGGTTTGGTGGGATTATTGACTCTGGTTCTATCAGGAGATAATCCCTGTTTTGACCTTCGGCTATATCAGTCCTGTCATAGTTGTTATTGCCTGGACTATTGTTGATGGTGGACCTTATACATGTTGGCAATAAGGTCCCTTCTCGCGTGGTGTTGAGGTTAGGTCTTTGTTGTTGAATAAAAAGAGCTTCCATTATCCGGAGACGTCTGCTGTCAGGGGCACGGCCGATGATGGTTACATTTTTCACTATATGCTCCCTTGTTGTCTTGAAATTATGTTTTTGGAGGCAATGCATTTTTATTGCACCCTGTTGCACGTGGCAAGATAATCTCTTAGAAAGACGCATCGTCGTCATCCCGATGTGGGTGCCAGGACATTCCTGGACGGGGCATTTATATCGGTACACTACGTTCGTCTTTTTCAAGTCATCTTGCAT
>NC_090728.1:197644332-197646832 GCF_036898095.1 Palaemon carinicauda
ATAACTCCTAAATGTTTGAATTTAGTATTTAATTTTTTTAGAGTGAATAAATAATTCATGTTTCCTTCGTCTGAAATATTTATTATGTTGTAATACGTTTTAAAATAAGTAAGTTACTTAACTTGAAATAAATGTTCAACTATATGACTCCTTGAGAAAGTATTTTTGAAGAGCACATATTCCAAAGGTTTCATCCAGATGCATTCATTCTCTCTAGAGTCAGCATATTAACATATGTAAAAACTGGGCTGTGCTTTTACCTAAACAAAGATAATGGTTCTAGTCCACAAATCAATCCCTTACACATACTATCTGTATTAGGAAATGTGCTTGAAAAATAATCGTTGAATCTTATTGGAAAAGAACTAATGGATAAAATTTATGATTAGTATATCTCCACTTCCTAATTGCATAACTGGCACTATAAAAAGTCCATGATAGCCTACAGTCTGGAAAAATCTAAAAGCAAAGGATGGTTAGAATTGTAAAACATCTTATGCAACATGTACAAAGAACTGACTGATGAACACTGACAGATATTAGTGTCTAAATCATGAATAAGGAATTTAATAGACTATAAGTTTTTCTCGAACAAATCAAGATGGGAATCAGCAGCTAAAGACGCGTGGAAGAATAATACTTAAAAGATGGTGAAATAAAAGTAATAAGAATTTCTTCGAGATAGTTTGATGAACAAAACCTTATGTCTTTATAGATATACAATTTTTGTGCTGTTGCAGGAGAAACAAACCTAATATATATCTCAAAATGTAATTTTTAGCCAAGAATGGCACCTATGGAGATTGAATTCATTTGTATATAGTTTAAGATATATTTCAACTATCCTTTATCTGCCTATAAACAGTTTGAGGTTCGTTGGGGCTCAGCTTCATCCAGCATAAGTCGCACCATGCGGTGATTCTAACTAGCTCTCTACAAAAGGATTCTGCAACCTTAGGTCTATATTTATGAGGCAGAATTGATGCGAAGAGAGTAGAATTAGCTGCATATGTAAGAGGCTTGATTTCTAAGCTAAATCGTATATCTTGTGTATATAGTGCAGAAAGTAATAGGCGGAGAACACTAACCCAAGGAAGACCATAATTAGATTCTCATAGTCACAATGGTGACAATCAACAGCTATCTTTTGCAAAATATTACTTAAATGTTCAATAATGATGCTAAGGAAAGACCAAACCAATCCCATCAGTTTAATTTGGAAACCAGGTGCCTCGTGATTAATAAAGTCAAAGTCAGCACTTAAATTTAGGGCAATCATACGATCTTCATATTTAGAATCCAAGGATTTCTGTACAGCATTGGGATTTATAAGAAGGGTATCGATATCGCCAAGGCCTTTATGAAAGTAAAATGGCTGGTAGGCGTTAAGCTGATTAACTTCAGTATGTCTATGTAGACATTTTGTCAAAAGACGTCATGGAAATTCGGAATTAATCAGCAGAGCTATATCTACCACAAACACATTTCCTAAATAGATTAACCTTACAATTCTCCAACAAGTGCAAATATGCAACTTTTTGACTAAGAAATATGCTGTCTTTACAAAAAGACCAAATGAAAATATCATTTGGGTCTACAGCTCCATAAACATCGAGGTCCAGTAAAAGTGTTTTTATTTTCTGGAACTGAAAAGTTAAACTACCTTACTGCCAAACACATCACCCTTCTCCTTTTTGACAGTGAGTGACCGAGCCGTCTGGCTAAAGTAAAAGAGCAACTGTTAAATCTACACCAAAGGGTGCAAATATAAGGGTAGCTTACCATATATGGTCCTGGGTTTTACCAGAAAGGACATTTATATGGTTGAATAATTTTTCTTCCTAGTTGAAGAATAAACTCTCTAGTCACAGCTCATAACTGAACACAAATTAATTATTCTGAGTCAATCTTTCGTATTACTATGTCAAAGATAATAAGCATGCCGATTCCCCAAATTAGCACTCCTATAATCATCAAGAACATGGTTCATGAACTAGGATTAGTCCTTAATTCAGTATTTTAACACACGAGAAGTAATACACCTAAGAATAATGTCAGCTAGATTTAAAAAAAAAAAAAAAATATAGGCTTAACTTCATTATACAATCATGACTAATTCTATTATTTTTATATTATTAGAAGTAGTATTACTACTAGCTAACTCCCTAATAGTAGTAATAGTAGTAGTAGTAGTAGTAGTAGTAGTTGTAGTAGTAGTAGTAGTAGTTGTAGTATTAGTAGTAGAAGGTTTATTATTAATGGTATTTAGTTACCTTTCATATATTGGTTTTAATTTACTGTACTACAATATTTGTGAATCGATTTTAATCTGCATAATTTAATAGATTTCTAGTAAGTTTCGGTTAGATCATTTAAACTAGTCTCCGTGAAAATAAAATACGTGTCCGTTTTCTTTATCACAGCCAGTTTACCAAAGAAAACGGACACGGTCTTGCCACTTGTTATCAGACTAAACTAAATAGAAATGTTGTCATCAGGA
>NC_090728.1:197656832-197659332 GCF_036898095.1 Palaemon carinicauda
AGAGAGAGAGAGAGAGAGAGAGAGAGAGAGAGAGAGGAACGTGGAATTATTATTATTATTATTATTATTATTAGTAGTAGTAGTAGTAGTAGTAGTAGTAGTAGTAGTAGTAGTAGTAGTAGTAGTATATAATTATTATTATTTGTATTATTATTATTATTATTATTATTATTATTATTATTATTATTATTATTATTATTATTATTATTATTATTACTACCTTCACCGAAAATTTTATACTTTTGAGTCAGTTTATTTATTATTTTATATATTTATTTATTTTTATTTTTTTTGTCAAAACTACTCAACGGATTTTGATAAAATGTTCACCACAAATAGATCTTAATTCTTCTCGATTATTGGAGATGATCTTAATTGGGATTCTAAATCTTAATCTGCATTATTGTTATTATCATCATCATTATCATCATTATTATTATTATTATTATTATTATTATTATTATTATTATTATTATTATTATTATTATTATTATTGAAACAGCCCTAATTGCAAATACTGGATACTATAAGCTCTTTAAGAGTTCTAACATGAAAAATATCCAAGGGAGGAAAGGAAAATTTAGAAAAAAAAAAATAGAATAAGGGACCAGGGTGTATCATTCAGGAAGAGAACAGCAACACACGATAGTGGAAGGCTGAAGTACAGAAGCTATGGCACTACCCAAGACTAGAGTAAAATAGTGTGATTTCGGAATGTCCTTCACCTAGAGGAGCTTATTACCATAGCTAAAGATTCTCCTTTACAACCACCAAGAGGAGAGATGACACTAAATTTTCCAGTCATCACAGTGTTGTCAGGTGTATAAGAAAAAAAGAAAAAGAGAAGAAAAAAAAGGACAGAATATTCGTTGTATGTGTAAGGAAAGGGATAATGAGCTTGGCCAACCTGCTACTTTGTATGTCTGTATCTTTTCACATGATTTAAATATCCATTGTTCAATTTTACGATTGTAAATTACATGTAATTTGTAGGTAAGACAAATTTCGGAACATTCCAACTGAATAGCTGCATACATCACTAAACAAGAGAAAAAAATTAAAATTTAATTCATAGCATCTTAACAGATATAGATTAACGGTAAAAAATTACGAAATATAAGTACCGTGTATTAGATATATTTAAGAAACGTCTAGACACAGATTTCGGAGGTTTACTTTTCCTCTGCTTTTGAAATAACAAATATATACAGTATATATATATATATATATATATATATATATATATATATATATATATATATATATATATATATATATATATATATATATATATATATAGTTTTCTTTCCATTTCTTACAGACAACAATGATTCTATATATATATATATATATATATATATATATATATATATATATATATATATATATATATATATATAAATATATATAAATATATCTATAGATATATGTGTATGTATATATACATACTGTATATATATATATATATATATATATATATATATATATATATATATATATATATATATATATATATATATATATATATATATATATATATATATATATATATATATATATACATATATATATATATATATATATATATATATATATATATATATATATATATATATATATATATATATATATGTACACACACACACACACACACACACACACATATATATATATATATATATATATATATATATATATATATATATATATATATATATATATATATAAATATATATATATATATATATATATATATATATATATATATATATATATATATATATGTACACACACACACACACACACACACACACATATATATATATATATATATATATATATATATATATATATATATATATATATATATATATATATATATATATATATGTGTGTGTGTGTGTGTGTGTGTGTGTGTGTGTGTGTGTTTGTGTTTCATATATGTGTTTCTATAGTTTACTTGAATTTGAATGATACATTTGAAAACCCTCTAAAATAAGAGGACGCAGTAGTTGTTACAAATTGCCTGGGACTCCTGCACCTCATAACAGTATACCTAGCATACTGTATATATTATTATTAGTTAACTATAATGAATTTTTTTATAAATATTATGATAACAATAAGTAGCAAAAACCACCCATCAAATCAAAGGTCAAAATGTATCAAGATTTTTTTTTTTTTTTTTTTTGGCCAATTCTTACAATTAAGTATTGAATCGGGCAGAAATTACATTGTTTAAATACAAGCACAAAAACGCGATATGAAAATAAATTGAACTGCTTTTAATCAATTATGTCATTATACTAAAAATAAATTATAATCACTGGATAATCCAAATTATCATAGATTAGCTCAAGACAAAAGCATTACATTCAATAGTTCAGATATTTATTTGTCGTGCATATGATTATTGGCATACTCGTGAAAATTAAAGAGATTTTGTGAGCTAATGAAGCTTCAATTACCCATAATGCATATAACATACATTTCTACTCCT
>NC_090728.1:197664332-197676832 GCF_036898095.1 Palaemon carinicauda
TTATATGTATGTATGGTAAGTCTAGGACATTGTCCTGCTCCTTGCCTTTCCTTTTCATGAATAAATTATAAACCTTTAAAAAGATAACAGACTACAGCTTTCAGCATTTTGGAAACGTCCCTGTCTGGCGACCGCAGGAATAGAGAACGAATCCCTGTCAAACTCGATAGTTTCTTCTAGTGTCTGCAGCCTCACCATCCTTGTGAGCTAAGGATTGGTTGATTGGGGGAGTGTATAATTCTACCTGCATGGTCATCAGCAACCATTGCCTGTCCCTCCCTGGCCCAAGCTTGGCTTGAGAGGGGGTAAAGGTGTTGATCATACATATGTATGGTCAGTCTCTAGGACATTTTCCTGTCCCTTGTCATTGCCATTCATGGATGACATTTAAACTTTTTACCTTTAAAAAGATGAAATTTGGTTAATTCTCATGACAAACCTATGCGTAATGCAAGTTCCTTATTAGACCGTCTAACGGCTTCATCTTTGCAGTTGCCTCCAATTTTGATTTCGTGCTCTTACCAATCATTAGAATTAACACACTTGTTTGAGCTGTCCTAATTTGTTTCTGATTAGCATAACTTTGTTACATGCAGGAAGATAACGTAAGGAGATTAGTGACAAAATTACCTCGTTTCGCAGAGGAGCAGAGGAACAAATTTTCGTATCATATTAGAGGGAAAATGTATTTTGAATTCGATTAGTTAGTAATAACGCAGGAAAATAAACCTGGGGCCAGATATTATTATTATTATTATTATTATTATTATTATTATTATTATTATTATTATTATTATTAGCCAAGCTACAACCCTAGTTGGAAAAGCAAGTTCCTACTGTATAAGCCCAAGGGCTCCTACAGGAAAAAATATCCCAGTTAGAAAAGGAAACAAGGAAATAAATAAACGATATAAGAAGTAATGAGAAATTAGAGTAGAATATTTTAAAAATCATTAACAACATTAAAACCGATAATTCATATATAGACTATAAAAAGACTTAGATCAGCCTGTTCAACATAAAAACATTTGCTGCAACTTTGAACTTTTGAAGTTCTACCAATTCAACCACCAGATTAGGACGATCATTTCACAACTTAGTCACAGCTGGAATAAAATATAGAATATTGTGTAGTATTAAGCCTCATGATGGAGAAGGCCTGACTATTAGAATTAACTGCATGGCTAGTATTACAAACAGGTTGGAACTGTCCAGAAAGATTTGAATGTAAAGGATGGTCAGAATTATGAAATATCTTATGGGACATGCATAATGAAGTAATTAATTAAACGACGGTGCTAAAGATTTATATCTACATCAGGAATAAGAAATTTAGTAGACCGTGAGTTTCTGTCCAACAAATTAAAATGAGAATCAGCATCTGAAGACCAGACAGAAGAACAATACTTGAAACAAGGTAGAATGATATAATTAGAACACTTCTTCAGAATAGATGGATCACCAAAAATTTTATAAAACTTTCTAAATAAGGTAATTTTTTTTTTTTTTTTTTTTTTTTTTTTTTTTTTTTTTTTTTTTTGGACAATTGGGGAAGGCACAGACCTAATGTGTTTCTCGCAAGTGAATTTGATGTCGAGAATCGCACCTAAAATTTCTAAAGACTCGTACAAAGTTAAAGAAACATAATAATACTGACATTAGGATGTTGATGAGCCACTGTACTTGATCTGCTTATAATCATACTTTAAGTTTTGTTAAGATTCAACTTAATACTCATTAATTTTCACCATGCACTAATTTCGGATAGATCTCTATTAGGGGATTCAGCAACCCCAGATCTACATTCAGGAGATGGAATTGATGCAAAGAGAGTAGCATTATCTACATATGCAATAAGCTTGTTAACCAGGCCAAACCACATGTAATGGGTATATATTTTGAAAAGAAATAGGCCAAGAACACTACGCTGTGGAACACCAGATATCACATTCCTATACTCTCTATGGTGCCCATCAACAACAACTCTTTGAGATATATTATTTAAAAATTCCATGATAATGCTAAGAAACCACCCACCCACTCCAAATAGTTTGGTTTTGAAAAGAAGGGCCTCATGAATAATACGGACAAACTCAGCACTGAAATCAAGGCCAATCATACGAACTTTCTGACCACAATCAAGGGACATTTGTACAGCATTGGAGATTGTAAGAAGAGCATCACATGGTCTAAGGCTTTTATTAATATTTAAGTATAACCAAAGTACAGAAAGCAGGATGTTTTAAACCTAAGTGATCCAGCAGGAAAATAGCTCAGTGCGGAAAGGAAATAAGGAAACTCAGAATAATGTGCTGAGTGTACCGTAAAACAGGAGAACTCTAATCCAAGACAGTGGAAGACCGTAATATAAAGTCTATGGCACTACCCAAGAAAAGAGAACGTGGTTTGATATTGAAGTGTCCAGCTATTACAAATGCTACCATTACCAAGTGGAAAGTAGCTACAGAACAATTACAGAGCTATAGTTAACCCCTAGTGTGGAGAAGAAATTTTCGGTTAACATAGTGTCATCAGGTGTATGAAGAAAAAATAGGAGAATATTTAAAGAATAGGCCAAGCTAATCGGTGTATTTGTATATAACGGGAAAAAAATGAGCTGTGACCAGAGATAAATCCATTGTAATACTATCTGGCCAGTCAAAGGACCCAAAAACTCGATAACAGTAGTATTGCAATGGGTGGCTGGTGTTTAAAAATGATTAATACTCTATGCTAAGATACATGTGCCACTGATTATGATAGTAACTTTTTATTGTCAGTTATATTACATTCTGAAAAATTATGAGTTTGATACAATCGAATCATACAATTTGAGGTCAATTTTCGTTTACTGTAATAATTTCTATCTGTAAAGAGATGTTTTGCCATATATGATCAGAGTGGAAATACTAATGTCTACACAAATTAAATATCTAAAAAAACAACAACATATGTTAAAGATATAAGATAAAAATAAATTTAGTAGGAATAGTTCAAAGACTTACCATTACGTATATTTTCTTCCAGTGGAATAAGAATCGGAAATACGACGTTGATCGCCATTTTAACCAACAGATTCCGGTTTGGCTAAATAAGACTTTTCACTGGATATAACTTTATGTTCGTTGTCTGAGGAGATATCGCACTCTTTTGAAGTTAAGTCAGTCAAATAATAATTATTAGTTTCTAACATGCCTCATTTCGGATTCAAACAGATTTAAATACTCATTCGTTTTTAATTTTACCGAGTAACTGAATTCTGTTCTGGGCAACTTGGAGCGTAAGTCAACTTGAAAACTTTATTGTTTATCAACTCTCTACGTTCATATTGATATATTTTGTACTTAATACTTTTCTAACAGGAAATTCCGTGAGTCCAACGAGTCACTGGTCGTATGATAATTTCTTCAATACCTGATAATGTCTCTCAGATATTTTTGATTGTTCTCACTTGTAAAATATCAAGTATTTTTTGTACTTAGAGGTAAATTTTTTCCAAACAATTAACTTATTGTAATATTTTCACGATCGATGATTGAGGCGACTGGTAATTTTCACTGTCAGAGATTCCTTTTATTTCCTCGTGAACAATGATGGGTGGTGTTCAATCTGTGAAAACAGAATTATAACATTAATTACGAAATATACATGCAATTCCTGTTTACAAGAAAATAAAATGTTCTTTTTTATGACTAATTTTCCGTCTAACTATAACTTGATCGGAAGATCGGCGCATATATATATATATATATATATATATATATATATATATATATATATATATATATATATATATATATATATATATATATATATATATATATACATATATATATATATATATATATATATATATATATATATATATATATATATATATATATATATATATATATATATAAATATATATATATATATATATATATATATATATATATATGTATATATATATATATATATATATATATATATATATATATATATATATATATATATATATATATATATATATATATATATATATATAGCTATATACATATAAATATATATGTATACATACTTCATATACCATAAAAATGCAAACACATACATGCATGCATATATATATATATATATATATATATATATATATATATATATATATATATATATATATATATATATATATATATGTGTGTGTGTGTGTGTGTGTGTGCGCGCGCGTGTGTGTGTGCGCGCGCGCGTGTGCGTGTGCGTGTGTGTGTCTCTCTTTGTGTTTGTGTGTGTGTGTCTTTGTGTTTATGTGTGTGTATTTGTATATGAAGTCACAACTGCACGGTCATATCGAATTATATATAATAATTGTATTTACCCTGGCCAGGATGAGTACCTACAGTTTTGGATTTTCATGCAGATGTTGGAAATCGACTTAATGAATTATGCAAATATATACTAATAAGTAAGCAGTCCATTTACCTATTTCTCATCAGTGATCAGCAATCGAATGAGTAAATCGACTTTTTATTCTCATATTGCTAGAAGCCTAATCCATCCATCGTTTTGTTTCAACTTTTTCCTCTCCCTATTCTATCTATTACTTCCGTAACCTAAATTCGTTACACTAAGGTATCGTTATCTACATTTTATAATGAAATAAAACATTTAAAAACACACTGATCAGTCCTTTCCCATCTTTTGACATATTTACCACTTTTTCAACGTCCCAACACTTGTTTCTTGTATTCAAATAATCTTGCACTACACATTTGGCTTGCAGATAGGCCTATCTTCTGAACAGTTTCAGACCTCAAACTCAACTTCCGCTTTATTGCCTTCAGATATGAATCATCTCACACTTGAGTTACCGATTGTTTTTTTAGGTCAATATCTTACACTGTCTCTCACTGTTCTTCCCTCTCAATTTCATCATTTCTCAATTGATATATTCGTACGTATTAAACAGCCATTGAAACACAATGCATACTTATTTCAGACCTAATTTTAATACTTCCTCATATCCAGAAAATATCTCATTATCTACTCCAATCCTTTTGTTTGTATCAATTCTGTCATGGTTTTATTTTCGGCTTACCATAGAAAGCACTTCCCTTTTGTATTTCTCCTTTCGAAACAGTTACCAAATTAATCGATATTTTTTTTCTCCTTTCTCTAAACGAAGAAAATTCCTTATTATTCATTTTCTAAAAACGTTACAATGTTCATTTGGAGCTTCGTAAGTAGTAATTATATCACATTGATAAACTTATCATTATCAAAGAGGATTTCCCCAGGCAATATAAAACAAATATTTTATGGTTGACGTGCGTGTTTAAACTATTCTTGATAATTATGAAAACTATTTTACAATACCGTTAAAATCCCCATCGGAGAAATTGTTGCAGGATTCAATAAATCTTACACTTGCACAATTTTTCAATAGAAATTTTGGGAGATAGCTTAAGGGATATTTTTACCTACAGCTCAAGTAAAACGAGTTACCACATTATCTCTAGCAAGGAGGACTCAATGTTCAATCTTTAGAGTCTTGTCCGTACAAGTTTCTAAAATCCGCTATTTTCAGTGAAGTCCGTTTGGAGGATGTTAAAAGTCATTTATGAAGAAATATATTGCATAGATTATAACAAATGTCTTGAAAAAAAATAAATAAATAAATATTCTGTAAGCTCAAACTATTGTCATATTTAATGCATGCTTATGCACTCTAATGAGGACCGTATAATCAGATGGCTTGACTTCTTTTCCTTACAGTCTAAACAAGACAATCGTGTAAGATTCCACTTTAGCGCCAAATGCAAGCAATATGGATATATAATTTCCCCTAATATATACCCAAACAGACAGAGAAAAAATGTGGCTTATTCACTTGTGTCTTTCGACTTGCATGGCAGTAATCAATACTTTTGATAAGCAAACGACAAGATATGAACAAAACAATCAAATATTATAAAGTTTTGCAAGAGGATTGGATTTTTTTGTATAACTAAGAATATATGTTATTTCCTCAATCCTTATTGAAGAAGAAATGAAAATGTTGAAATCGGGAAATAAACACTAATATTGAAAAATCTTAAACGTCGAACTGTAGCCTCAAATCCAAAGCATTATATTCGCCAGTTCACGACTTAATACACTATTTTATATTGGCCTTATCACGTTTGTCCCACAAAAATTATAAAATGTTTCCCTACCGGTGCAGATACTTACAATTAGACTGTTTTGGGAATTTAATTCCCAGTCTGGTTCACACATTGATAAATTATTATTAGTGAAAATTTATTTTTATTTCTGCATTCTTAGAAAAGTGTGAAAGCTCTTGACTTATACAGATTCTACTCATGACTTTAAAGCACTCTATGATTTGTTTTTAGTTTTTACCAATTACATTGCTGGTTGGGGGAAAATGGCCCAACCCTTGTCTGAGATAAGGGATCTTGTGTTGGCACCCAGTTATTACCATTACAGTATCGATGCTAATTTTATCTTCGGATATTGGTGGTATGTCTATTTTACACAATTTTCATCATTTTTATCAGTATCATTATTCTCACCAGTACTTTCACTTGCAAATTAACTGTCTTATAATTAATTAACGTGTCCTAATGAAATTGGTTCGAGAATTATGATATTTTTTTGCAAGGCCGATGAAAAAAAAGTTTGACTAAATCCCATTGTTCGAAGGACTCTCCTGTTTGCAATCATGTAATGGACCTTCCAGAATGGCACTTTATTAACGTTTTGAGATACGTTTTTCAATTGACTGTTTGGCGGCAACGTTTCATCGCTGCAAGGCAGGACAAAAGTTATTTATTTCTTTTTCATTACGCAAATCCCGTTTCTGCTTCATTCATTGGATGTATTTTTAAAATCAGTAACAAATCGTTCTAGTAGATTTGGTCCAAAATGGATAAAAGGTATGGCACAATATTGTGTTAGCTATAAAACTTTGGTCTTAACAAAAGTGAAATAATGTATTATAAAAAAGATTCAGAATTCTGGTTAAAGTGATTGAAAATATTCTGATCTATACCAGAAATAATTTTAGTTTTCCCACATTTCCAGTGATGTTCATTTTTGACATTTTGTTCTAACAATGACAAATGAAATAGACGCCAGTGACTATATGGAAATACTTCCATATCATCGTTGCATGTTATAAGACAAAAGTTTTCTAGGAGTCACATATAATAAAAGAAAAGCCTTGTCGACTTCTATAACAATAAAAGAACGGTAGTCATTTACATGTAATATATATTACACATTGCCATCACATTACTAAATACTTAATATATATATGTATATATATATATATATATATATATATATATATATATATATATATATATATATATATATATATATATATATATATATATATATATATATATATATATATGTACATCGTATATATACAAAGATATATATATATATATATATATATATATATATATATATATATATATATATATATATATATATAAATATATATATATATATATATATATATATATATATATATATATATATATATATATATATATATATATATATATATATATATACTGTATACATATATATATATATATATATATATATATATATATATATATATATATATATATATATATATATACTGTATACATATATATATATATATATATATATATATATATATATATATATATATATATATATATATATATATATATATATATATATATATATATATATATATATTTAGGGCATAAAAACAATTAGAATAGCGCCAACGTATTCCTGCGTGTCGTAATAGGCGACTAAAAGGGACAGGATGTGGGGGCTGGGAACCTCCTCTATTGTATCCTATATTTCTGTACGACATCGAAGAGGTGGAGCTGGGGGAAGAGTGACTGCTCCCTGCACTCAAGGTTTGGGGTTTTTGAATGTGCGTGGATGTAGTGCAATAGATAGTAAAAGACGTGCCATCAGAAGTATGTTTAGGAATAGAAAGATGGCTATATTGGCTTTCTGTGACACAAAGGGACAAGGGAAGGGTGCAGTGATGTTTGGTAAAGAGACTGGTAGAGTATGTGGGATTGAAAGGGGAATAACAAGAGAGGTTGTGGCTTTGTTGCTGAGTAAAAGGATAAGTGTAGTAGTGGAATGGAAGGAGATATCATCTAGGTTAATATGCGTAACAGTTATGTTGGATAGGAAATGTAGGGCTTTTGTTAGTATGTTTGGGCTAGGTTGTGAGAAAAGTGAAGAAGAGGGGAATGAATTATGGAATGAATTAACTAGGTATGTTGAAGGACTGGGTAGAAGGAATTATGTAGTTGTCGTAGGTGACTTAAATGCTAAAGTGGGTGACGGACCGGTAGAAGGTGTCATTGAGAAGTATGGCATGCCAGGTGAAAATGAGAGTAGGTGAGAGACTGGTAGATATGTCTGTTGAGCAACACAGGGTGATAAGTTCTAGTTTTTAAAAAAAGAAAGATAATAACAAGTGGTAGAAAGGGGCATTAATGGATTATGTGTTGATAAGTAGAAGAATGTTTGGATGATTGAAAGACGTGCACGTGTTTAGGGGTATGGCTGACGGTATGTCTGATCATATTTTGGTGGAAGGAGAATTAGTTGTAGCAAAACAGTGAGGAAATAGAGTGTTGGAATGTAAAAGGGAGGAAGTGAAGGTTGAAGTGTTAATAAAACTTGTGGTAAAAAGTGAACATCAAGAAAGGTTGGATATGGCATATGACAGATTCAAAGTGAGAGAAAAGGGTAATTTAGAGGAATGGAAGCTAGTAAAAAAAGAAAATTTGTTGTCACAATTGTAAGTGATGTGCGTGGCAAGGGGATTGTTGGAGGCAGCATGAGGAAGGGTAGTGAATAGTGGAATGAAGAAGTGAAGATAAAAGTGCAAGAGAAAAAGAGTACATTTAAGGAATGGCTACAGAGTAATAGTGTAGAGGAGTGTGAAATGTATAAAAAAAAAATGTGTGAGTGAAACGTAAGGCGAGATCTAACCGAGGCCCTTTGCGTCAATATTCATAATAGGAGTTGATGATAATAAAAATGTAAGGTAGCTGAGGCAAAGAGGACGGTTGACTAGAGGTGGGGTCGGGGATTGGGTCGTCCATACGAAGAAAATAAGAAGTTTTGGAAAGAAGTGAAGAGAGTAAGGAATGGTGATTCAAGAATAGAACGCAATGAAAGATGTAAATGGAGGGCTGTTAATAGAAGAGGAGGCAAGGAAAAGTTAGGCAGAATATTTTGAAAGTGTATTGAATGTTGAGGATAATAGGGAAACAGATACAATTGCTGATGCAGGTGTTGAGGTGTCAATGATTGGAGATGGGAAGCAGAGAGATTACAGAAGAGGAAGTGTGGAGAGCACTAGATGAAACGAGAGTAGGAAAAGCTCCTGGTATGGATGGTGTAAGAGCTGAAATGGTAAAGGAAGGGGTTTGACTGTACTTGAATGGTTGATGAAATTATTTAATATGTGTTTTATGTTGTTAATGATACCAGTAGAATGGATGTGTGCGTGTATTGTACCAGTATATGAGGGTAAGGGGGATCTGCATGGATGTTGTAATTCAAGGGATATTAGTTTCTTGAGTGTGGTTGGAAACGTGTATGGTAGAGTACTAATTAATAGGGTTAAGGAAAAAAACAGAGGATGCAATCTGAGAAGTACAAGGTTTTTTAGAAGAGGTATGGGATGTATGAATCAGGTTTTTACAGCTATCCAGAAGTGCGAGAAATATTTAGCAAAAGGTAAGACGGTGTATGTTGGATTTATGGATCTGGAAAAAATGTATGATAGAGTTAATAGGGAAGTGATGTAGGATGTGATGATGTTATATGGAATTAGTGGAAGGTTGTTCCAAGCAATGAAAAGTTTCTACAAAGGTAGTAAAGCGTGTGTTAGGATAGGAAATGAAGTGATCAAGTGGCTTCCAGTGAGAGTGGGGCTAAGACAGGGATGTGTGATGTCGCCATGGTTGTTCTACTTGTTTGTGGAGTGGTGAGAGAGGTGAATGCTTGAGTGCTTGGTCGAGAATTGAAACTGATCGACGAGAGTGATCATGAACGTGAGGTGAATCACTTGTTGATTGTGGATGACAATGTACTGTTAGCAGACTCGGAAGAGAACCTTGGTTGTTAGTGACAGAGTTTGTTGAGAATTAATGTGAGTAAGAGCAAGGTTATGAGATGCACGAGAGGGGAGAATGGTACGAGGTTGAATGTAGATCAATTTCAGTACTTAGGGTCCGGTGTTGCAGCAAATGGTGAAGTTGAAGCAGATGTTCGTCGGGGAGTGAATGAAGGATGCAAAGTATTAGGGGCAGTGAAGAGAGTGGTAAAGAATAGAGGCTTAGGCATTAATGTAAAGAGAGCTCTATATGAGAATATGGTTGCACCAACTGTGATGTTTGGATCAGAGTTGTGGTAAATGAAAGTGATGGAGAAACAGATATTGAATGTGTTGGAGATGAAATGTCTAAGGAGTATGGCTAGTACATCTCGATTAGATAGGGTTAGGAACGAAGTAGTACCGGTGAGAATGTGTTTAAAAAATTATTTAGCAGCTGGAGTATGAATGTATTGAGGTGGTTTGGCCATGTTGAGAAAATGGAAAGTGGCTGTCTGGGTGATAGGATGATAGATGTAAGAGAGGCAAGAGAGTGTTTTAGAAATAGGAATGAATGGCTGCTTCATCCGGCGCCTTGGTGACCATGGAGGTAGCAGCGGTAGGAGGATAACGGGGGAGGGTAGGCTGTGGCCCCCTAGCAACACCAGCCGAGCTCGGGTGAATCCCTCGTCAGACTAGGAGGAGCGTAGAGAGGAAAGGTTTCCATTGTTCATTTGTTTATGGTCAGCTAACCTCCAAAATTGGGTGAAGTGCCTTGGTAAATAAAATAAAATAATATATATATATATATATATATATATATATATATATATATATATATATATATATATATATATATATATATATATATATATACAGTATATATATATATATATATATATATATATATATATATATATATATATATATATATATATATATATATATATATATATATATATACATATATATATATATATATATATATATATGTGTGTGTATATATATATATATATATATATATATATATATATATATATATATATATATATATATATATATATGTGTGTGTGTGTGTGTGTGTGTGTGTGTGTGTGTGTACAGATTTTGTATTTATTTTGTTTTTCGTGTAATCTTGAAGTAAAATTTTTATTTTTAGATGAATATTTACTACGATTATGCCTTCCACAAAGTATATACTCGATGCATTAAATGTTCCAAAGATTATATTTTTTTTTGCATGTAAAAAAACGATTACTTTCATTATCATTTACAACTTATCTAGTCATAAATATAAATTTTTGGGTATTTCATCTTACAGTGACTTTAATATTAGGACTCTGAAGGTTCATTAAATAGGTTTATTGTTACTTTGGTAAGGTTCATAAATTAACTCAATTGGAAATTTCTTTGTAATAATAGAAGAAGGCTTGAATTATAAAAAACCTTGCTGTAATGCAAAAACATTTAATCAACAAGGTACGCACAATTAATAATATCGAATATCTATATGAGAGAAACCTTTACAAATGCCCTGGTCATTCATCAACGCAGAGATACGGATATGTTCTGTGTGAAATATCCATCTTCTGATACCGTTTTAATTCTAGTGTCAGATATATGTACATTCATTTTTAAATAATCACAGGGAACCTAATTCATGAACAACGTGCTTCGTACTACTTCAAAGTTACACTAACCAATTTGCTAGGTCGTGATGATGAGTTTAGAGAGAATTTGGATCTTTGAGTAATCTCGTGTTACTGTTGATTTCATGACACTTAAAGATATATTTCATTTGAAAGTTGAATAAAGTACAATTTAATTCCAATTTTTATAGGAATGTAAACCAGTAGGGTGTGTTCTTAAGCATTTCAATCAATAATATAATTCTTTTCTTTTATTCTATTATTTCTGGAAAAAAAATGTATTAATTGATAAAATATAAACTGTACACATGTCAGATATGGCGGTGATAACATTTTAAAATATTCTTCAAATTTGACATTGTGGCCAAGATAACTTTGATCGTGAATCTCTACAAAGGTTTACATGTCATTAAAATTGAATAATTTGGATGATCATAATATTATAGTTCTTAAAACATGTAGAATGCTACAACTTCAATACCAACTCATAATAATCAAGAAATATTTAGCCTTGATTGTGAAAACAGATGATCTTCATGCAATCTAGGGACATTCAATACTAAGCAATAGGTGTTGATGACTCAACAAGTAGCTCCATAGAGGTCTACCTATTTCTAGCTCAGAAGGACGTTAGGTGTGTGAACGCTAGTGAAAAGTATTAGGCTGTGAGTTGGCCTCAAACTCCAAAACAGCGCTATGTGAATTAGGGATATGTTCACATTATTATTATTATTATT
>NC_090728.1:197691832-197701832 GCF_036898095.1 Palaemon carinicauda
ATTATTTTCCATAAGGCGGACTAGCCTTGTAGATATTTTTCTTATTCAGATTCATTGAATATACAACTAGCAATATCAAATACAGAATTCTAAGATCAAACATATGTCATAAGTTCATATAACTAAGTTTGTATGAATGACGATATTAACGTTAACGCACAGATAAAAACGTAAAACCTCTATAAAAAAAAAAAAAAAAAATTTACAAACACGTTCAAAACTAAACAAAATAAAGTTACTTCTTCTAGTTCGTTACCATGCTAGGCGGTATATCTTAGCAATCCATGTTTGCCAACAGTTACATAAGCGGATGAGCAACTAGGTGGAGTAACGAAAACTTTGGGTGTTGACGTAATGAACCCCTAAATCTCGATGAAGTCACTAGCAGCCAGGTGACGGATTGGGTTTAAGGCGATAGAAAAGATGTCATTTCGCCTCCTACTATTGATGGCTGACGGATGATCTCAGTGGAATTAGTATGGACCAACAGGGGTCACTTGCCTCAGTTAGATGGGCACTGCGCTTCACAAGAAACTGGCTATCTTTTCATAATTTAGTCTATGAATCCTCTATGGATTTAGTCTGTCCTTTTGGAGGCCCTTTGCGTTAATAGGCCTAGGAACAGATGATGATAATCATAGTTCGTATCCTGAGGATTTAAACTAACTTTGTCATTGTGAAGTTACCACTATAGCAGAAAAACTTGAAAAAAAAACAACGATAAAAGAAGATAATGACCTTACGGGTAACCATATGAACTCCTCAAAAGTTCAAACCGGTAGCGAATATTTTTATAATGAACATACTGATATTTTATAGTTTATATATGAATGCTATCTTTTAATGCTGTTACTGCACTAAAGTGTTTTATCTTAAATATTCATTACTTCTCTTATAGTTATTTGTTATCGTTTCCTTTCGTCACTGGGCTATATTTTTCTTGTTGGAGCCCTTGGGTTTATATCATCTTGGTTTACCAACTAGGGTTGTAGCTTAGCTAATAATAATAATAATAATAATAATAATAATAATAATAATAATAATAATAATAATAATAATAATAATAATAATAATAATAATGTGAACATATCCCTAATTCACATAGTGCTGTTTTGGAGTTTGTGGCCAACTCACAGCCTAATACTTTTCACTAGCGTTCACACACCTAACGTCCTTCTGAGCTAGAAATAGGTAGACCTCTATGGAGCTACTTGTTGAGTCATCAACACCTATTGCTTAGTATTGAATGTCCCTAGATTGCATGAAGATCATCTGTTTTCACAATCAAGGCTAAATATTTCTTGATTATTATGAGTTGGTATTGAAGTTGTAGCATTCTACATGTTTTAAGAACTATAATATTATGATCATCCAAATTATTCAATTTTAATGACATGTAAACCTTTGTAGAGATTCACGATCAAAGTTATCTTGGCCACAATGTCCAATTTGAAGAATATTTTAAAATGTTATCACCGCCATATCTGACATGTGTACAGTTTATATTTTATCAATTAATACATTTTTTTTCCAGAAATAATAGAATAAAAGAAAAGAATTATATTATTGATTGAAATGCTTAAGAACACACCCTACTGGTTTACATTCCTATAAAAATTGGAATTAAATTGTACTTTATTCAACTTTCAAATGAAATATATCTTTAAGTGTCATGAAATCAATAGTAACACGAGATTACTCAAAGATCCAAATTCTCTCTAAACTCATCATCACGACCTAGCAAATTGGTTAGTGTAACTTTGAAGTAGTACGAAGCACGTTGTTCATGAATTAGGTTCCCTGTGATTATTTAAAAATGAATGTACATATATCTGACACTAGAATTAAAACGGTATCAGAAGATGGATATTTCACACAGAACATATCCGTATCTCTGCGTTGATGAATGACCAGGGCATTTGTAAAGGTTTCTCTCATATAGATATTCGATATTATTAATTGTGCGTACCTTGTTGATTAAATGTTTTTGCATTACAGCAAGGTTTTTTATAATTCAAGCCTTCTTCTATTATTACAAAGAAATTTCCAATTGAGTTAATTTATGAACCTTACCAAAGTAACAATAAACCTATTTAATGAACCTTCAGAGTCCTAATATTAAAGTCACTGTAAGATGAAATACCCAAAAATTTATATTTATGACTGGATAAGTTGTAAATGATAATGAAAGTAATCGTTTTTTACATGCAAAAAAAAATATAATTTTTGGAACATTTAATGCATCGAGTATATACTTTGTGGAAGGCATAATCGTAGTAAATATTCATCTAAAAATAAAAATTTTACTTCAAGATTACACGAAAAACAAAATAAATACAAAATCTGTACACACACACACACACACACACACACACACACACACACACACACACACACACATATATATATATATATATATATATATATATATATATATATATATATATATATATATATATATATATATATATATATATATATATACACGCACACACACACACACACACACACACATATATATATATATATATATATATATATATATATATATATATATATATATATATATATATATATATATATATATATATATTATTTTATTTTATTTACCAAGGCACTTCACCCAATTTTGGAGGTTAGCTGACCATAAACAAATGAACAATGGAAACCTTTCCTCTCTACGCTCCTCCTAGTCTGACGAGGGATTCACCCGAGCTCGGCTGGTGTTGCTAGGGGGCCACAGCCTACCCTCCCCCGTTATCCTCCTACTGCTGCTACCTCCATGGTCACCAAGGCGCCGGATGAAGCAGCCATTCATTCCTATTTCTAAAACACTCTCTTGCCTCTCTTACATCTATCATCCTATCACCCAGACAGCCACTTTCCATTTTCTCAACATGGCCAAACCACCTCAATACATTCATACTCCAGCTGCTAAATAATTTTTTAAACACATTCTCACCGGTACTACTTCGTTCCTAACCCTATCTAATCGAGATGTACTAGCCATACTCCTTAGACATTTCATCTCCAACACATTCAATATCTGTTTCTCCATCACTTTCATTTACCACAACTCTGATCCAAACATCACAGTTGGTGCAACCATATTCTCATATAGAGCTCTCTTTACATTAATGCCTAAGCCTCTATTCTTTACCACTCTCTTCACTGCCCCTAATACTTTGCATCCTTCATTCACTCCCCGACGAACATCTGCTTCAACTTCACCATTTGCTGCAACACCGGACCCTAAGTACTGAAATTGATCTACTTACTCAAGTAACTCTCCATTCAACAGGACATTCAACCTCGTACCATTCTCCCCTCTCGTGCATCTCATAACCTTGCTCTTACTCACATTAATTCTCAACAAACTCTGTCACTAACAACCAAGGTTCTCTTCCGAGTCTGCTAACAGTACATTGTCATCCACAATCAACAAGTGATTCACCTCACGTTCATGATCACTCTCGTCGATCAGTTTCAATTCTCGACCAAGCACTCAAGCATTCACCTCTCTCACCACTCCACAAACAAGTAGAACAACCATGGCGACATCACACATCCCTGTCTTAGCCCCACTCTCACTGGAAGCCACTTGATCACTTCATTTCCTATCCTAACACACGCTTTACTACCTTTGTAGAAACTTTTCATTGCTTGGAACAACCTTCCACTAATTCCATATAACATCATCACATCCTACATCACTTCCCTATTAACTCTATCATACATTTTTTCCAGATCCATAAATCCAACATACACCGTCTTACCTTTTGCTAAATATTTCTCGCACTTCTGGATAGCTGTAAAAACCTGATTCATACATCCCATACCTCTTCTAAAAAACCTTGTACTTCTCAGATTGCATCCTCTGTTTTTTTCCTTAACCCTATTAATTAGTACTCTACCATACACGTTTCCAACCACACTCAAGAAACTAATATCCCTTGAATTACAACATCCATGCAGATCCCCCTTACCCTCATATACTGGTACAATACACGCACACATCCATTCTACTGGTATCATTAACAACATAAAACACATATTAAATAATTTCATCAACCATTCAAGTACAGTCACACCCCTTCCTTTACCATTTCAGCTCTTACACCATCCATACCAGGAGCTTTTCCTACTCTCGTTTCATCTAGTGCTCTCCACACTTCCTCTTCTGTAATCTCTCTGCTTCCCATCTCCAATCATTGACACCTCAACACCTGCATCAGCAATTGTATCTGTTTCCCTATTATCCTCAACATTCAATACACTTTCAAAATATTCTGCCTAACTTTTCCTTGCCTCCTCTTCTATTAACAGCCCTCCATTTACATCTTTCATTGCGTTCTATTCTTGAATCACCATTCCTTACTCTCTTCACTTCTTTCCAAAACTTCTTATTTTCTTCGTATGAACGACCCAATCCCCGACCCCACCTCTAGTCAACCGTCCTCTTTGCCTCAGCTACCTTACATTTTTATTATCATCAACTCCTATTATGAATATTGACGCAAAGGGCCTCGGTTAGATCTCGCCTTACGTTTCACTCACACATTTTTTTTTTATACATTTCACACTCCTCTACACTATTACTCTGTAGCCATTCCTTAAATGTACTCTTTTTCTCTTGCACTTTTATCTTCACTTCTTCATTCCACTATTCACTACCCTTCCTCATGCTGCCTCCAACAATCCCCTTGCCACGCACATCACTTACAATTGTGACAACAAATTTTCTTTTTTTACTAGCTTCCATTCCTCTAAATTACCCTTTTCTCTCACTTTGAATCTGTCATATGCCATATCCAACCTTTCTTGATATTCACTTTTTACCACAAGTTTTATTAACACTTCAACCTTCACTTCCTCCCTTTTACATTCCAACACTCTATTTCCTCACTGTTTTGCTACAACTAATTCTCCTTCCACCAAAATATGATCAGACATACCGTCAGCCATACCCCTAAACACGTGCACGTCTTTCAATCTTCCAAACATTCTTCTACTTATCAACACATAATCCATTAATGCCCCTTTCTACCACTTGTTATTATCTTTCATTTTTTAAAAACTAGAACTCATCACCCTCTCTTGCTCAACAGACATATCTACCAGTCTCTCACCTACTCTCATTTTCACCTGGCATGCCATACTTCTCAATGACACCTTCTACCGGTCCGTCACCCACTTTAGCATTTAAGTCACCTACGACAACTACATAATTCCTTCTACCCAGTCCTTCAACATACCTAGTTAATTCATTCCATAATTCATTCCCCTCTTCTTCACTTTTCTCACAACCTAGCCCATACATACTAACAAAAGCCCTACATTTCCTATCCAACATAACTGTTACGCATATTAACCTAGATGATATCTCCTTCCATTCCACTACTACACCTGTTATCCTTTTAATCAGCAACAAAGCCACAACCTCTCTTGTTCTTCCCCTTTAAATCCCACATACTTTACCAGTCTCTTTACCAAATACACTGCACCCTTCCCTTTTTCCCTTGTGTCACAGAAAGCCAATATAGCCATCTTTCTATTCCTAAACATACTTCTGATGGCACGTCTTTTACTATCTATTGTACTACATCCACGCACATTCAAAAACCCCAACCCTTGAGTGCAGGGAGCAGTCACTCTTCCCCCAGCTCCACCTCTTCGATGTCGTACAGAAACATAGGATACAATAGAGGAGGTTCCCAGCCCCCACATCCTGTCCCTTTTATTCGCCTATTACGACACGCAGGAATACGTTGGTGCTATTCTAATTGTTTTTATGCCCTGAATATATACATGTGTATATTTATATATATATATATATATATATATATATATATATATATATATATATATATATATATATATATATATATATATATATATAAATTTATGTATATATATATATATATATATATATATATATATATATATATATATATATAAATATATGTATATATATATATATATATATATATATATATATATATATATATATATATATATATACATATATATATATATATATATATATATATATATATATATATATATATATATATATATATATATGTATACAGTATATATTTATATATATATATATATATATATATATATATATATATATATATATATGTATATATATATATATATATATATATATATATATAAATATATATATATATATATATATATATATATATATATATATATATATATATATATACTGTATATATATTTATATATATATATATATATATATATATATATATATATATATATATATATATATATATATATATATATATACAGTATATATATATATATATATATATATATATATATATATATATACATATATATATATATATTATATATATATATATATATATATATATATCTTTGTATATATACGATGTACATATATATATAATTTATATATATATATATATATATATATATATATATATATATATATATATATACATATATATATATATATATATATATATATATATATATATATATATATATATATATATATATATATATATATATACATATATATATATATATATATATATATGTACATATATATATATATATATATATATATATATATATATATATATATGTACATATATATATATATATATCTATGTATATATATATATATATATATATATATATATATATATATATATATATATATATATATATATATATATATATATATATACATATATATATATATATATATATATATATATATATATATATATATATATATATATATATATATATATATATATATATATAAGTATTTAGTAATGTGATGGCAATGTGTAATATATATTACATGTAAATGACTACTGTTCTTTTATTGTTATAGAAGTCGACAAGGCTTTTCTTTTATTATATGTGACTCCAAGAAAACTTTTGTCTTATAACATGCAACGATGATATGGAAGTATTTCCATATAGTCACAGGCGTCTATTTCATTTGTCATTGTTAGAACAAAATGTCAAAAATGAACATCACTGGAATTGTGGGAAAACTAAAATTATTTCTGTTATAGATCAAAATATTTTCAATCACTTTAACCAGAATTCTGAATGTTTTTTATAATACATTATTTCACTTTTGTTAAGACCAAAGTTTTATAGCTAACACAATATTGTGCCATACCTTTTATCCATTTTGGACCAAATCTACTAGAACGATTTGTTACTGATTTTAAAAATACATCCAATGAATGAAGCAGAAACGGGATTTGCGTAATGAAAAAGAAATAAATAACTTTTGTCCTGCCTTGCAGCGATGAAACGTTGCCGCCCAACAGTCAATTGAAAAACGTATCTCAAAACGTTAATAAAGTGCCATTCTGGAAGGTCCATTACATGATTGCAAACAGAAGAGTCCTTCGAACAATGGGATTTAGTCAAACTCTTTTTCATCGGCCTTGCATAAAAAATATCATAATTCTCGAACCAATTTCATTAGGACACGTTAATTAATTATAAAACAGTTAATTTGCAAGTGAAAGTACTGGTGAGAATAATGATACTGATAAAAATGATGAAAATTGTGTAAAATAGACATACCACCAATATCCGAAGATAAAATTAGCATCGATACTGTAATGGTAATAACTGGGTGCCAACACAAGATCCCTTATCTCAGACAAGGGTTGGGCCATTTTCCCCCAACCAGCAATATAATTGGTAAAAACTAAAAACAAATCATAGAGTGCTTTAAAGTCATGAGTAGAATCTGTATAAGTCAAGAGCTTTCACACTTTTCTAAGAATGCAGAAATAAAAATAAATTTGCACTAATAATAATTTATCAATGTGTGAACCAGACTGGGAATTAAATTCCCAAAACAGTCTAATTGTAAGTATCTGCACCGGTAGGGAAATATTCTATCATTTTTGTGTGACAAACGTGATAAGGCCAATATAAAATAGTGTATTAAGTCGTGAACTGGCGAATATAATGCTTTGGATTTGAGGCTACTTTTTTTTCTTTTTTTTCAGAGAGAGAGAGAGAGAGAGAGAGAGAGAGAGAGAGAGAGAGAGAGAGAGAGAGAGAGTTTTCCGTTTTATAAATCAGCCATGTATTCGATTATTTTTAGTTACTACCGGTATCATTACTGAAGTCATTAAAGTTTTATTTATGTTTAGTAGTAATATATATTATTATTCAAATTATTTTGAAATACGCAAAGTAGCCATCCAGCTACTAAAAATGTTTAATAATTTTGGAAGTAAATTCTAGTATGTTGTAACCCATAGTGATGCAGTGTTTATTTTTTTTTTCTCGTCACACTCTCTCTCTCTCTCTCTCTCTCTCTCTCTCTCTCTCTCTCTCTCTCTCTCTCTCTCTCTCTCTCTCTCTCTCTCTCTCTCTAAAAAAAAGAAAAAAAAGTGGCATGAAGGAAATCCTAGACATATCTGATTAATCTGAAAGGGAGTCTGATCGAGACATAAGAACGGTTAAAATTTCATAAACGTTAAATGTGTATCCGTGAAATCTGCCGGGCAAAAGAAAAACACACGAACTATATATCAGCCCGTCCTGCTACGTAATATGATAGCCTCTCTCTCTTTACAGGATATATGCATGGATCTGGAGGAAATAATTGATAAAACATAATGCCATTCAACAACATACTTACGTAGAAATAGAATATCCTACGAAAACAGATAATAGACCCAAGAGACTCTACCCAGACCTACATACTTTTAGGGAAGAGTAAGAAAAAAAAAAGAAAAGAAAGATATAATCTGCAAAACACTGAAAAGAGGGAATTGCAGATTTGGTGAAAGATGCTACAACCAGCATCCAAAGATATACCATAATTATGAAATATATGGTATATGTGCGTAGTTAGACGGATATGGAGACGAATGCAGAGATCTCCACCCAAAAAAATGCAAAAACCTGAAAGTAGGAAAAGAATGCAAATTCAACGAAAAATGTCGATATATGCATCCTGCAACCATGAATGAAAATCAGAAAACCAAGCAATCAGAAAAGGAAAATGAAGGCAAAACTGAAAAAAAAAGGAAAAGAAAACAAGCCAAGTATATACCGTGATATGCACAAAAGGCCACAAGATATGATGCCTTTCAACCCAAATATGCAAAATTAGAGCCCAACTACAAAAATAAACATGAAGACGAAAGAGCAAATATAATAGAAAAGTTGGATTTTTTATGGGAGAATTCTCAAAAATGAAGTAAAGAACACCATATCAGAACATGAAGGAAACATGGGAGAATAGATATTATTAACAATATTAAATAATAGGGATGAAACACAAGCCATAATAGTGATGAATGCACAGGGTTTAGTCACAAGTAACTCTAAAAGGATAATAGAGTTCTTAGAAAAACTAACCGAAATTAAAAAAATAGATATGTTTAATTTAAGTGAAATATGGTATTCCCAAGAGACTGGCAGTGACGACCAGATAAAGGGTTTCCATATATATAGATCAGACAGAACAAATAGGAATCAAGGGGGAACAGCAATATTTGGAAGAGACATAAAGCAAGGAGAAGTCTATGAAAAATACTGCAACATAGAATGGGAATTGATTGCGGTAGAATTTGAATATGAAAAATTAGTGAATATTGTAGTCTACAGACCCCGAAATACTAAGGAGTTTGACATAATAATAGAAAAAATAGATAATATATGTAGAAACCATGAAGACTGGAATATACTCCTATCCGGAGATTTTAACTTTCCTTTCGTGGATTGGAAAGAATGAAGAGAATAAAGTAGTTGTATACATACATATAAAAAAGAGATTAATAGGAGCACAGAAGATAAGAGACAGTTTGAAAAGCTTTAAGATATGCTATTAGAACATAATATGCAACACATAAACCACATTCCAACAAGAAAGGACAGTGTCCTAGATTTAGTATTTGTGAATGACGTGGATTATGTTAAAGAAATAATAGTGTAAAACACG
>NC_090728.1:197706832-197726832 GCF_036898095.1 Palaemon carinicauda
TGCGAGTAACATGGGCATTATCCGGACATTTTTTAATATTTACGATTATCGTCAATTGCTAAAATCATGAAAACAGCTGATGGGGATTTTTTTTCTTTTTTTTTTTGTATGATTTCACGCCAAAAGGCAAGGCAAAATTCATGTAACATACCAGATTAGTGAAAGAAATGAAATAGAAAAATCACCGAAAAATCGTACACCAAAAAATACAATGGTGGTATTGATGTTATACTGAAATCCTTACTCTGAGCTTTGTTGGGAAGCAAAATATTGTTATTCCTCACCTTTTGAAGGAACTACACGGCTTTGGATTTCAGTAGCAAAGCCAACAAGCACGGATTCATCTCTCTCTCTCTCTCTCTCTCTCTCTCTCTCTCTCTCTCTCTCTCTCTCTCTCTCTCATCTCTCTCTCTCTCTCTCTATATATATATATATATATATATATATATATATATATATATATATATATATATATATATATATACACGTCACTTTCCCCAAACTGAAATAGATTTAAGGTAAATCATTTCAGTAGATATCCTTCCCTATGATACGGATCACTTCCTCTCACTTCCAGCTTTCATCTGCCCTCAGTTTGGTCTTGAATTGGTGTTCCTTCATGTATCATATGTGGTCTCGAGAACAATAAAAGCAGCAACAATTCTGTTCAAAGTTCAAAGGCTGTCAGTACTTCTGTTCTGTTTGCTGACCGATATAATCTTACTTCATCTGTACTGACAAACAAATTCTCTTTTTTTTTTTTTCAGAGTTTAGATAACTTCATACTATTCATTTCAAACAAATTGTGGTAAACTTTTTTTTTCTTTATTACATAACATTTATATTGATGCAATATGACCATAAGTAGTTGTTTTATTGATCGGTTTACTTAAAATTTTTTCCCCTTCGTTATAAAAGTTTCATGTTTACCTATTTACATCCATGTAGCCTATTATTTGAATTGCCCTTCATTTTTCTGACATCCGCTGTCATTTCCCTCAAAACTCATTTACATATTATGAGGTGTAAACGAGCGTTAAAAATACAAAACTGGTTATGAATAGTGCTCTCTCTCTCTCTCTCTCTCTCTCTCTCTCTCTCTCTCTCCTCTCTCTCCTCTCTCTCTCTCTCTCTCTCTCTCTCTCTCTCTCTCTCTCTCTCACATTTTATTCTGGTTGAAAGTATCAGTAATGGTAAATTTCTCTCGTTGGTAAGACATCTGATATATATATATATATATATATATATATATATATATATATATATATATATATATATATATATATATATATATATATATATATATATATATATATATACATAAACTCAAATAATATCTCATTAGTTCTTTACTCTGTTGTAGCTTGAATAATAATAATAGTAATAATGGTTATAATAATAATTGCATCTAAATGAAAAGGAAAGTCTTTGTTTACCGTTTTTAGTCAGTGAGGTCTGTTATATGCTTTTAGAGAGAGAGAGAGAGAGAGAGAGAGAGAGAGAGAGAGAGAGAGAGAGAGAGAGAGAGAGAGAGAGAGAGCACCAATCTATAAAAGCATTGTTGGTGGTACATATTTTGCTCACTTAGCTGAGGTTACAGCAAATTGAATCTTGAATGAAATTTGTTAGATTATAGAGTCTGAACTTTGAACATCAGCCTACCGCGAAATAGGAAATGCTGTCCCAATTCTTGTATTATAAGATCTTCTTCCCCAAAACTGATATCTTATACAGAAAAATGTTCAGAGGTAGAATACTGATTTGATAATGATCATAGGAAGTATTTCTAGTCTATTTAAAAAAATTAATATAACCTTGATTTATTGATGTATATTGCAACATGATTTTGAAGTAATATTGGTCTAAAATACTTTGGTATCCTGCTCATAGTTAAAATCAAAATATATTAATGTACTTATTAGAATATCTAATTGCCACTATAGTTATGGTGATATCTCACTGGCCAATGAAACTCCCAGTGGAAAACAAAATAATGATCCGGCTGAAACCACTTTTTTATACTTTGATGAGGTAGCTTTAATAAGCGCATATATTAAACATAGAACACCGCATAACAGATACATATCAGCACAGCTCTTTATTTCTCTGTGATCATTATAACTTATATGTGAATGTCATTAGAGCAATCAGTGTACTTTATAATATGTCTGGCATCCTATGAAGTAATTTCACACACACAGACACACACACACAGACACACACACACACACACACACACATATATATATATATATATATATATATATATATATATATATATATATATATATATATATATATATATATACATACATATATATATGAAAAAGTTTATTTAGCCATTTCTGGTATATGTGAAAATAATTTCCCAGTCTATTGTAAATGGTAAAACCAAAGTTTCTGTCATTTTGACTTCTTCATTTTATGTTCACATCATGTTCATAAAAATATCTTGCACGATTTTTACTTCATAAATATTCTGCTGTTTTTCCAACTTAACTTGAAAGTTATGAAATTCTTTCACCCAGAACAATTGTTATTTATCTAAATCCGCTTTTGCATAGTTTTCCCAGGAAATTTTATTCCTGGAAAATAAGAACTAAATACTACAACCTTTTCTTTTAATAGGCTTATATACTTCTCTGTGCAAATTTGTAGAGTAATAAATATATATATATATACAGTATATATATATATATATATATATATATATATATATATATATATATATATATATATATATATATATATATATATATATATATATATATATATATATATATATGTAAGTGAATGTGATGTAAGTGATTATTCGTAGATCAATATATATATATATATATATATATATATATATATATATATATATATATATATATATATATATATATATATACATATATATATATATATATATATATATATATACACATATATATGCATATATATACATATATATATATATATATATATATATATATATATATATATATATCTATATATATACATATATATATATATATATACATATATATATATATATATATATATATATATATATATATATATATATATATATATATATATATATATATATATATATATATTGCTCCTACAATGACATCTTTGGTAATCCTGTTCACCATACACACTATCTGTTCAAACTAGTTCTCGAATGCTTTGTTGTTCTGGTGGGGTATTTTCTGACACAAGTCCTTTATAGAGAATAAATTCAAACTGGTTCCTAGGAAGTATGCCTTTTTGTTTCAGTCACACATCCATTGTGTTTAACTAATGATACAACACGTACTAATTTTCAAGGATTTTCTTTACAGCGGTCAAATTGAGGAATAGGCATTGATACATTGTCTCCAACACCAACTGCTCGCAGTGATCTGGTGCTTCGTGTTAACATTCTTATTGCCTGTTGTTGAAGACCAAGCTTTGCTTTTTCTTTCTTGCACATATTGCTGAGTGCATTTGAGCGTCTGCAACCTTTTTTGCTTCACTTTCAGTATTTGCGGGAAACTAGGTTTTCATAAGTTGGGTTTTGGGTGACCGGATCATCATCAGATGGGTTCTGAGTAACTAGGTGGTCATCAACTGGGCTTTGGGTAGACGAGTCATCAACAACTGGGATTTGGTTGACTTGCCCTTCATCAGCTGAGTTTTGAGTAATTAGGTTATCATCAACTGGGCTTTGGGCAACTGGGTCATTATCAGCTGGGCTTTGGGCAACTGGGTCATTATCGCCTGTGCTTTAAGTTCAATGAACTTTAGAATATCCTCATTTTGGCACTATTGTTCATTTATTGTAAATATCAGTTACTTTCAATAAAATTTCAAACACATTAAAGAAATAAAATACCGTTACTTACTGCTTTCACTGACATAACAAATTTCCTAAGGATTGCTATCACTTGGCTCTAAACCAAACAGCATTTATTTGTATTTCTAATAGGATTAAACAATATTTACTATGTCTGCTGACTATATTATAAAGTAGACTGACATCATAATTAAAATCATAATAAACTGATTTTCTGAATTAGGCCGAAAAAAATATTCTAATAATTTTTATATAGAATTCATATGAGATATAGATATTTAGCAAAATAAAAGCATCGTAAACCAGTAAATGTGCGTATCCTTTTAAAACTTTATTTAGTATTAAAAAACCCTCATTAACATATATGATTTATGAGTTTAGATTGATAAATGTTACGTATTGTAAACTGAATGCAATGCACTGAAATTGCAAATATTGTATAATATAAAGATAAACGATAACAAAATAGCTGTTAACAAGTTCACATAATTTGTAATTAATTTTTAAATAATTATTCGAGAGCATGCTTGTTACATTCTCATACAATATCATACACCATTGTGAATAATTGTATTTCATGTAAAGATAATGTAACAGGTGCGACAATAGAAAAAAGCACGTGAACTATTATTCCCGTTATTTCTGAGGCATATAGAATCACATAACTATATCTGAAAGCTACGCATGCTACATATTATATTCCGCTTTGAAATGATTACTAAACACTAAATATATATATATATATATATATATATATATATATATATATATATATATATATATATATATATATATATATATATATATATATATATATATATATATATCTTTTTCGATCGTTTCTCATTCTGAGAGAAATTTATGTTTCGTAATAATTTCCAGTACTTACACCTTTTTCTTTAATTATAAATACCATTTTGTTGGTTTTCAAAAACACTAGCTGTGCTTAATTACGTAAATTACGTGAAATACATTTGATTTTCACAGTAGAGAAACTCCAAACACTTCGCAAATAGTTTAATTTTTAACGCCATGTTTTGGACGCGAAATGACTCCCGGGAAGTTTAACGGCATCTCATTCTGAATGTGACACCGGAATTGCTCTAAATTCCGAGTTATTTACAAAACTAGGGGTTTATAAGCATCGTAAAATGTAAAATGTGTCAAGGCTGCTTGCCCTCAAATTGAAACAGAAACGGTCATTTTAAATGGTAGAGGGAAATTTCCGTGTGTTACCAATTGCATATATAAAAAAGGAAAACATGAACAAAATTCGATGCTTGCAATTTTACGGAGTTTTCTCGTGTTTTCTTCGAATTACTTTTGACCAAGCCTTTAAAGTACTTGGTGGAAAATTGATATTCTTTTTTGGGGGGATGGGGAGATAGGCTGAAATTTGATTATCTGTATATTCTTGCAATAGCTTTTGTAGATTATATCAACTTTATAATAACCAAATATGTGATCTTTGTCGACTTATAAATATGGCTCTCAATAATAATAATGATAATAATAATAATAATAATAATAATAATAAGAATAATAATAAGAATAATAATAATAATAATGATAATGATAATGATAATGATAATGATAATAATAATAATAATAATAATAATAATAATAATAATAATAATAATAATAATAATAATAATAATAATAATAATTTTATGTTATAGCAATAAAGTGTAAACTCTATCTACTATATGATAATAAGATATGCAAGTTTTGTCGACTTTTAAGCATGAATAATAATAATAATAATAATAATAATAATAATAATAATAATAATAATAATAATAATAATAATAATAATAATAATAATAATAATAATCAAGAGGAAATCATACCAACAATGGATTTTTTTTTTTTTGTTTGTTGGGCCAAAACATTGGTTCATACTCGGATGATAATGTGTCCCATTTTGCATCTTCATCAGGATTTGCAGTATATTAAAAACTACTTATGATACAGAAATATCATTCCATCGTCAAATCACATATACTTTTCCAGAAAGATAAGAGGATACAATTGTTTTGTGGTATATGTTTGCATTTCAAGGTTACGTTTTATGAATTGAAAATTCAAATGTCAGTATATCGCAAACTGTTTTCAGGGAAAATGTAATACAATCCCAACAAAATGAGCTGTATTACATTTCTCTATGTCCCCTCCATTTAAACAGATATGATTGAGTTACGAGAGTAAATTAGTTGGGAAACGCGTTGAAATTTTGAAGCCTCTATTTCAAATAGCTAGGAAAAATGGTGCCGAAATACAGTGGCAAAACTAGCTGGCAAACGGACTCCCACAAAATAATAGATAGTTTCGCTCATTTGTATTTCTATACGTTTCTTAATAGAAATGAAATTATTTATTAGAATCATATCAGTTTTCATATCTAGATTTTCCTCAAAAATTGCTGATATATTGTTAAGTATAAATGTATTTAGATTTGGCCTTAAAGTATATAGTTATCATAATGACATATGTTTTACTATAATATAAAAGATATTTGCCATCAAGATAATGAAAGACCGCATTGATATCCGGCTTTGAGAAGCATATGTCCCTCTAGTGCTTGAACAAATAGTGAGACGCCACTGAGAGTGAAAAATCAACAGTGGTGCAACTCGTGGAGAATCCGGTAATGACGTTACTGCAAGGCATCGCGAGAGATGAATATTTGGTGTTTACCGTGATCACAAATATGCAGTAGTAGGACCGATAACTATGATTTAAGTTTGTTCTCTACTATTTACTCATGCTGAATGACACTGTTATGAATTAAGTTTATGAGTTTAAGGTTTAAAGGTTTGTAAGCCGTTTATGAATGGCAGATGCAAGGAACGTTGACAATACCCTTGCTAGCAGGTCAATAATAGAGAAACTGAGCATATATACATATGATCAGCGCCTAAGCTGCATCTTCATTCAAGATAGGACCAGGGAGGGACAGGCAATGGCTGCTGATGACTCAGCAGGTAGACCCATTGGTTCCCCCAAACCCCACCTTCTTAGCTGAGAAGAATGGTGAGGTTGCAGACATTACAAAAAACTTGAGCTCAAGCAGAACTCGAACCCCAGTCTGGCAGATTGCTAGACATGGTCGCTTTCAATCGGCTTAAAACAAGCTAAAGTATTTAGTTAGAAATCATGATAATAAACATCAGCGCAATATGTGTTTTTAGTGTTATGGTTATTCATAGAGCCCAGTTAGACATATACATCCCAAATAATGTAAATATCAAAATAGTGAAAAAAAATATAGTAAAAATACTGTTTGAAGGTTTTGCATTGTTGAGACATGTGACTTATAGGTCACAACAAATAAAGCTCTGACTTTATCATACATTATATAGCACACCGAGAGTTATATGAAATAATGTGATGTCAATTTATATAAATAAAAGAAATCTGGTTTTTTTTTTTTTTTGTGATAGACATATCTCATAGATCACGACAAAAAAAAAAAAAAAAAAACAATGTTCTGACGACAACCCCAGTGCCATTGATTTTATTTACATTTTCAGTGACCGTTTTTTCACAAATGGTTATACAAAGTATGGTTGAATAAATTTTCGAAAAAAAAAAAAAAAAGCTTTAGGCTGTCATCCTAGAGATAACAAAAGACCTTTGCTATTGCTTAATCAATTAGAAAAACTTTGTATTTTTTTCTGCACGTATATTATGCGCTGATAACTAAAATCTTTGTAATAGATGTTAAATCATGTTTAACCAAGTTGGAATAAGGTTATAAGACATATACATTAGCATATGATTATATGACAAATGTTTTATTTTTGAGAGAAAGAAATTTATATAACCAAAATAAACGCTGATGCTCGAAATTCATTATAAAGAATAGGAAAATGTTAATCATGAAAAATATCAAGATTAAATAATTTTTTATTTTTTTTTATATGAGCCTACGTGGTATCTTAATCGTCGATCTCTCTCTCTCTCTCTCTCTCTCTCTCTCTCTCTCTCTCTCTCTCTCTCTCTCTCTCTCAATAACTGGAAAATTTGAACAAGATTCTGACCGTAAATAATGATAATAAATGCAAAATAAACTATTTTACAAAAAGATCAAAGACTTCATTGAACATAATAGAGCATCTTCGGAAAAAGGTGCTAAAATGCACAGGGTTAAGAAGAAAAAAAATCACCACTTTTCGTTTGGTCGTTTAAATGTCCCATTTCTATAAACCCTTTAACATTTCAATTTTACGTAGTCAAATCCAAATGTCCTATCGTCTCCGGACCCCCACTATCATCCCCAATATCTATAGATTCCAGAACTTCAGGTGTAGAGGAGTTTGGTAGTTAGGAGGGAGGACCACGGGCAGGGGGGAGGAGGGTGTGACGGGCTAGGGGAGTACACCAAGAAGGGCAGGACGACTGGTGGGGGAGTACTATTTGTTAGAGCTGTATAGTGTGATGGTCAGGGAAACTCAAAATATTATGTTTGAAAGTAAATTCAGTATATCACACGACCCGATGTTAGTTTTATGATTATAATGATTGTAACTTAGATTTGATGTGTTTGTTTCTATACCCTTCTCGCGAACAACTTGTTGACAAAAATTATTGTCTTGTCTTGAAAATATTTTTTAAACACCAGCTAGGAGTCCTCTCTCTCTCTCTCTCTCTCTCTCTCTCTCTCTCTCTCTCTCTCTCTCTCCTCTCTCTCTCTCTCTCTCTCTCTCTCTGTGTTTGTGTATTAAAAGAATGTGATTCTAAAGACGGGGAAGGAGGAATTTTGTTTGAAAGTAATTCACGATCAACTGATCAGTATCCTAATATTTTCGGCAATGATTCCATATTAGAATTACGTTGTATAGACCAACTTGTTGTTATTCGATATAACATTCTTACAGAAAAGTTATTGGCTAAAATTATGTACTTTTGTATAGTTTGGAAAATTTGTCCAGAATGAAAAACTTTACTTATACCGAATTCCTGAGTACACTAATAACTAATTTTTCTTAGATAGCATATGTACAATTGGAACACAACAATGCAGCATATACGAATAAGTATTTAAGAAAACACTAGTTTTTGTTTAAGCAGTCAATCATCAGAGAGCAACTACAAAAAAAACTTCATATTTTTCTATATCCTCCCCTAGCTTACACTGCGTGAGGTTGTTATTTTTTTTTTTTTTTTTTTTTTTTTTTTTTTTAAGATACGGTTTATATTGAGGCATGAACTTTTATTCCACCAAAAATGAATTCTACTGCATTTTGTAGATTCTGTGAAGACAAGTCACTTAATGCCTGGAATATTTGCATGATAGAATATCTCTATGATAGTTACTGACTACATGATAATGACAATGAGACAAATTGGGTGAAAGCCGGCCAAATTAGGATATCTGCATTCACTTATAGAAAATGCAATATTGTTTTAAATAATACCATGGTATGGAACACATGACGAATCTATGTTCCCACTGAATAAGCTATGGTTTCAGCTGTAATTTCCTAGCTAACAAGAAATTATATTCAGTTAGTATTAAAGATGGTTGATAAGAGATATCATAATTTCATAGTTGCCTTTATTTCGAGTATAATACGACCCCAGGAGTATAGTGTAATAATTAGACTACAGTGACCAAATGCAGTTGCTCACCATACTGCAAATAAATATTTGCTGTACAGTTGCTTACCATACTGAAAATAAATATTTGCTGTACAGTTGCTCACCATACTGAAAATAAATATTTGCTGTAAAGTAAAGAAAATTTTTCATTATTTAATTCTAATTCAAGAATCATTCATATATACAATGTAAACTAAACCCCCATTATTATTATTATTATTATTATTATTATTATTATTATTATTATTATTATTATTATTATTATTATTATTATTATTATTACAACCTAAGCTACAACCCTAGTTGGAAAAGCAAGATTTTATAAACCTAAGCATAGAGAAATATTAACACCCACAATTCAATCGCGCTCTTGTTTAAATGGCTTAGCACGTTCGTTGCTCTCCTGGGTCCCATTAACCAACCATTATTGCCCATAGGTTCTCTATGGGGTTGAGGTCGCACTCCTTTGTTGGCTAGTTTATTACCTGGATTTCTGGGTGATGCTCTAACCAAGCTCTAACTATTTGGTTGGTTTGGATGGGGCTATTATCGTGCACTAGAACGATTGGTTTTGGATTCGGAATGGCCATGGCTCATACTGTGGGAGGAAGGCTATCCACATAATCATTGCTCGGGAATCTTTCAAATAATCATCCAACTCCACAAATTAATATGATCTCTTCCACTCTTAGCTCTCTTCAGGATATTTGTCTCATCATAGCAAGTATTCCGTCACCTCCAACAAGACCTTGTTCGTGCTTCCACTGATGTAAAATATTTTTCATCTGCATAGATGACATTTTCCAAAAATTAGTGATCAACGAAGAAATATTATAAAGGAAATCCAAGGCGATATTCAAATTGTTTCTATGTCATTTTTTCTTTATTGGTCAGTATGTGATTATCAATACCATCTTCATGAAATCACTGGCTTCATGATTGACTGCTCATACAAACACTAGTGTTTCCTGAAATACTTATTCATATATGCTGAATTGTTGCATACCAATTGTACATATTTTACCTAATGAAAACGATTCTTTATTGGAATCGCGATTTGGGTATAAGTAAGGTTTTCAGGCAATAACTTTTCGGTTTGAATGTGATATCGAATACCACAACAAATGGGTCTATACAACGTATTTACTATTTGGATTTTTTGAAGAAAATATTATGATACTGATTGGTCGATGGTGAATTATTTTGAAACAAAATACCACCATCAGCGTAGCAGCTCTAAAAACCTACTCTACCATATCCCACACTTTACGCCTTTAGAATCCCTCTCTTTATATTATATATATATATATATATATATATATATATATATATATATATATATATATATATATATATATATATATATATACATATATATATATATATATACATATATATATATATATATATATATATATATATATATATATATATATATATATATATATATATATATATATATATGTATATATATATATATATATATATATATATATATATATATATATATATATATATATATATATATATATATATATATATATAAAGAGAGAGAGAGAGAGAGAGAGGAGAGAGAGAGAGAGAGAGAGAGAGAGAGAGAGAGAGAGAGAGAGAGAGAGAGAGAGAGAGAGAGAGAGTTACTCCTAGCTTGTGTTTTAGAGAGATTTTTCAGTCGGGAAAAATACAATGTCAAACTAATCATCGATAATTTTATGAAAAAGGTTGTTCGCGAAAATGGTGTATCAAATATCACATCAAATATACTACATGATTGCAAGTTAAGTATTTTTATAAGGTTATAATTGGGAACTAAGAAATTATAATTAATTTACGTTCACATATAAGGTTTTGTGTCTTTCCAGCCATCACAGCTCACAGCTCTAAAAAGTAGTACTGCTCCCTTCCTGGCGTACTTCCCCAGATCGTTGCCCATACCCTTGCCTGGCGTCTAGCATCCGCTTTTGCCCCCCCCCCCCCCCACCCCCCCAAACAACCACACTCATCGACACCTGAAATTCTGGAATCTATAGATATCGGGGGTGACAGAGGGGACTGGCGACGACAAGACTTTTGCCTTTGACTATACATTGGTCAGTCTTTCCAAACACACTCATCTATCTCATCTTTCATTGAAAAACTCATTCTGGACCCACCCTCCCATACAAACACACTCAAATGTATAATACTATACAGATATACAAAACGCTTCCACTTATTTTTTACTAAATGTATCACCTTACATCTGGAATTCAAGATAAAAAACACGTGTACAATGACCATAATTTCCTTCATGAAGAACATCTTGTCTTAGCGATGTGTGATTTTCGAAACTTTTTTTTTTTTTTTTTTTTCGAAACACCATCAGAAATTGGATAAATACAATACTACCATTTATAACTCTACAAAACGTGGGGAATTCATACTCAAATAATATCATCATGTTGTGATTCTAAAACTTTGTTTTCATTAAAATCTGCATAATTTCTGATGAACTGGATTATTTCTTTTCCTTTTTTTTTTTCTTTTTTTTTTTTTTTTAGATAAGATTGACTAACATTTTCAAGTACCCTTCAATTCCAAAGACTAAATGAGGCTGGACGTCCATTTCATGGATAAATCTATTAATGCTTGACAACAATTTGAACCACTTTCGTGTTATTGCCATGTTGGCAGCAAATTTCATTTGGTGGTATCGTCCTTAATATAGTCCTATGTTATTTATATAGTCCGTAAAACGCTCATTACTCTTTACAAGGTTCTCGATTGCATTATAAACAAATGAGGTGAAGCTCCCACTGTATCGTTATACCCTTTGATGATATTTTGTACATTTTAGGCCTTTGTCTGTCATAACAGACTAGACTTTTATTTTCAATTCCTTGAAATGTTCAAAGAATTTATAGGTTATTAAAGGCATTGCAAGAATCTAAGAGGAAAAACAATAAGTAAACGAAACTATAAGGTTTGCAGAGCCATATATCCTGAAAAACACTGTCCGGTTTACCAAAGGATTCAACTTTTAAATAGAAACGAGCTGGACATGACTTGGCTATTCGTGTTTAGATTAGTATGAAAAGAAATTGAATGCTGAGTAAAATATTTCACATTGATCTCCATGTTTCATTGGTATGTATGGACTAATAATAATGTTATTGTTACCATTACTTCAATATTGTACATGGTTAATGTTTTTGCTGTTTTATGTTCTTACTTTTACTTTTACTTTTAGAGGTTTATTTCTCGCCCTCCATCAAACACTAAAGGTCTGTTCAGGCGGGCCTTGGTGTATGAAAAAAATAATTCCTTTCCAGTTAATATTTTGCTCTGTATCGTTATCAGTTATTTCGCTAGCATTTGTATTCAGGCTTAATAGTTTTCAGGTCACTATTATAACACTTTCTAAAAAGATAAGTTTTCAGGTTTTTCTTGAAGGCAGCCACATTTGTGCTATTCTTGACATCGAGTGGAAGGTCGTTAAAGAGTCTCGGTGCAGCATAACTGAACGTTCTTCCTCCTATTGCATGATTCACACTAATTTCGAATAGTCTATGTGGGTCATCTGCATGTCTAACTCTTACAGTGGCGCTGGTAGCTTCAGGGTAGGGGATCAAGCAATCACGAAGATATTTTGGCTTATCACCTGTAAGTGCTTTATGAGTCAACAAGCAAATTTTAAATTCAATCCTAGCCTTAACAGGTAAACAATGTAGATCGATCAGTGCAGGAGTTATTCTCTCCCGAAATTTAATGCCTTTTATCAGTCTAGCCGCCCGGTTTTGCACATTTTGAAGCTTCCTTAGTAGTGTATTGGGCAATTTGTAGTACAGAGAATTGCAATAATCAAGCCTTGATATTACATGACTCACCACTAAAATTTTTGTACTGCCCTCTGTTAAATATTTTCTAATAAATGCTATGTTTCTCAGGTGATAGTTACACACTTTCACTGTGTTCACAATTTGGTCCTTCATTGACAAATTACAGTCTATCAGTACACCCAAATTTTTCACGACAGGCACAATCCCAACATCAGCATCACCAATTTTTATACTTTGAATTAACTGGTAATTCTTCAAAGCCACCCTTGTGCCGAAAAACATACATTCTGTTTTATCATCATTTAATTTGAGCTTTTTCCTCTGCATCCATGTTTTTATTTCAGTCATTATCTCATCAATTTTCTTCCCTGTATCTTGTGTTGTTGAGATTGAGAGGTAAAACTGAGTATCATCTGCATATAGTTTGAAACCCACTTTTTGTTTTTTCAAGATGTGTGATAGCTCGATAGTATATATGTTAAACAAGATGGGGCCCAGGACACTACCCTGTGGTACACCCTTCATAAGTATTCTCTCATTGGATCGGTTTCCAGAAACTTCTACAATAGTCTTCCTGTTCACTAAGTAACTTCGCAAAAATTTCAGTGCTTCCTGAGTCACTCCAATAGACTTCAAGTCGTCAAGTAAGTACTCGTGCACAACAGTGTCAAAAGCAGCACTAAGATCTAACATAATTAAAATTCCACACTTTCCCCCATCAAGAAGACCTATCATATCATTCATTATTGAGCACAAAGTAGTTTCTGTAGAATGATTAGCTCTGTAGGCCGATTGATTTTCCGGGAATACCTGTAACTCGTCAATATGCGCCCACAATTGCTCACTTATGACTTTTTCAATAAGCTTTGACATGTAGGATAAATTTGAAATGGGCCTATATGAATTTAGCTCGTTTACATCACCTTTCCCTTTGTAAATTGGTTTGATCAACGCAGTTTTTTCACAGCTAGGAAAACAGGATTGCGATATACTTAGGTTAATTATGTTCAGGTAAATATTATATACGACTTGTTTGTTTGGAGCTTCACTTATTGAACTGTTTGGGAAAGGGTCGTTTCCACAATATGTATTCTTCATCTCTCTCATAACCTTTAACAAGTCGCACATATTTATCTCCCTAAATTTTATTAACTTCTTTCCCTCCTTCACTGGCATAGCTGACTGTCCCTCCAGGTGATTTTGGGGGAAGCCTCTATAGATTTTATCAATTTTTTCACTAAAGAATATAGCAAAACTCTCTGCACAGACATAGTCAGGCAAGACATATTTTTTCTTTAATCCCATCAAATCATCAAGGTTTTTATGAAAGTCCTTCATGTTATTAGTTTTTTTACATTCGCCGTTGTAGAATTTTCTTTTTGTTTTTTCTAACAGGATGTTATAGTCATTTCTGGCCTTATTATATAGATTTCTGGCTTGTAAGGATTTGGCTCTTTTCCATCTACCTTCCATCTTACGTCTGTGTCTTTTTGCCTTTAATAGTTCACTATTATACCATCTAACATTTTCGCGTACCACTATTTGTTTGTTCTTTATGGGACACATAGTATCGTACATTTTTCCAAAATTGTCGTTGTATTTCTTGGTATAGCACCCAACACATTCTATGTCTACCATATGTTCACATTGTGTGTTCACACAAGACATTTGCGCTACACTAGCTTCAATAAAATTCTCAGCATCAAAATTTTCCCATTCCCTATATGTGATCCATTTTTTCAATACTCTGGTGCAATTTATATTAACATTAAAGGTGATGAGTTTATGTGTTTTTGAGATCTCAAAGTCTGGTTCCACTTCAAGGTTTTTTATTAGGTCTGAGTCTTTTCCACATATGACCAAGTCGAGTGTATGACCACCTACTGACGTTGATACCAAAACACTGTTTATTAAATTAAACATCTCAAATACTTCCTTGAGTTCTTTAGCCTTATTATCATTTTCATCATCTACCCAACAGTTGAAGTCTCCACCAATTAATGTATTTTTAATATTGTCCACCACACCCACAAGAATACCAAATTCTTCAATGAATTTAGTCATATTACTCGCTGGTGGTCTATATAATGATATTATATTCAATACCTTATTGTTTCTTGTCAGTTTTAAACAGATATATTCAAACGTTTCAAATACCATTTCATTCATGATAGAAACCCTAGAGAAAGTTTTCGACACAAAGACACCCACTCCTCCTCCAGTTTTGTCCTTTCTTGGTACGTGATAGAAATCATGAGTACACGGCGTCATCTCCTGAATCTTTGAGTTATCACTAATATTTCCCTGCAACCAAGTTTCCGTTAATAAGCATAAATCTAATTCCATTTCGTTAATAAGATTTCTAATCTCTAAGGTTTTATTCCCCACCGATTGAATATTTATCAGACCACACTTAACCAATGGGCTAGACTCCATGATCGGTTCTATTTTTTATCCTGGTAAGCTCCTCCTTGTATACCTTACAGTTATCATCATATGTCCTATGATTCGTATCATTGTAATTCCTCATTGTGCAGTTATGACACTTTAACGTATTCACATTACAATCCGTGGTTCGATGATCCTGGCTACACTTGGCACATACCTGAGTCTTGCTACAATTTTCAGCAGTATGACCAAATTCTTGGCATTTATAACACTGAAATACATTGTAGGAATCATAGATTTTACAGCATCCTCCAAGCGTGGTATATACTCTATCATCTCTTTTACGGAAGACTTTCCTGATAGTTGGACTACACTTTATAATGACGTGTAATTTACCGCTTTGTCTTGATTTAAACTTCCTGATCAATTTAAAGTCTTCTTCATTTTCACATATATCATTCAACCATTCATTCTTCTCCATTATACTGGCAATTATATCATCTTCATTTTCATCAATATTGCAGACCTTGATCTTCGGTTTAAGTAGATCCTTTTTATCTACTTCTACCTTAATGTCATTCTTGACCTCTTCTAAGTCATTTTTAGCCTTTTCTAACCCAGTTTTATCCGCAAAATTAACTACCAAGTGGCCTTGTTTAGAGGTTTTGACCTGTTCGACATTCGTGGTTATCTTCTTCATGATAGTTTTCTTGATATCTGAAGCCTTCTTATTTTCCTCCGTAGATTTTATAACCAAAGTGTTTCTTGATTTCAACTTACTTGCATATGTAGTCTTGGTCACATTCTCTTTTTCGTATTCCATAAGTTTCTCTTTCAGCTCGACAATTTCTTGACGCATATCCATGTATTGAGCAGTTATCATATCCATAAAACCAGACATCTGTTGTTGTACATTTACCTTCATCTCTTCTATGATGATGCTTAGTCTCGTTATGTCATCAACACATGCAGACTCAACACATTTTGGACATTTATAAATGATGTTCCTGCTTTTTAAAAGAGTACTTGAACCATCCTTTAAATTAGAGCAAGCTTTTTCATCATGGTACCATCTTCGGCATTGATCGCATTGCATCCCATCATCGACATAGGACTCACAGTGCCCACACATGCCATGATTGCCTCCGTCATCACATTCTTCATAAGCTGCTGCCATTATACTTTCCTCCCTTCCTGTGAGTACCTCGTCAATTTCAGTCATAAATAGACCGAGATCATTCACGGGATTACGTCTTCCTTTTCGTTTTTTAAGGAAAGACATATTGAATCATTATTTCAATGAACTTTTCAAGTAGCCCCACCCCAACGCAAAAATGCTGGGTCAGGCCTTTCACTACAGACCTCACATACAAGGAAACCACTGATTTTTAGCACTATATTTCACTAATATCAACACTAGCAAACACCCACAAAGAGATTTTTCATAGTACAAACAACGAGATTCACAATGATTCCGTTTAAAGCCAGATTCGATACAGAGCACTGAAACACACGTCCACACCCAATAATATGTAGAATTTTGCTGAGAGCAAAAAAACTTTCTGTTTCTTTGGATGTGAAATTTTTGGCTAATTAGAAAAATAACAGTTAAGTTAAAAGAAAAGATTCTTTTATTTTGAAATACCAAAACTAGAATTGATACACTATGGCCAAAAAAAAAAATCGGGTTTATGGTGACATTTTGCGCAAATGATATTAATGATAATTTCCTTTGAAGTAATGTTTTATCTCTTGATTGATCATATGCTAAATGCTACTAATTAACATAGATGAAGGCAATAACCTCCATTGAAAGATTACAATTTCGTTAATAAACTTATCACAATAGTTGATCATACTAATAATTTAGAATTTGCAACTCCCTAGAAAGTACTATGAAACAAGAAAGGAAATAATTCTCTGACAAATAAAATCCTGTGTTTAAATATGACATGTAAAACGAAATATTTAAGCAATATTTATTCAAAAACTTTATCTCTGCATTGCAAATTGAAACCTATGAACATGAAAGGTTATGCAAGCACTGTGTTTAGTTTCCCTCTTGCTGACGAACTTAAATTAACAGTGACCCCTTCTATAGATTAGTCATTGCTTTATATCCATATAAATATTCTACGAACAGGGGCAATATGTAATCGAAGGAAATTCTCATACTGCAATAACAGTTATTGTTATCAATAAATAAATCTATAAAATCATAACTGCAACATACAATATTTATCAAATGTCAATTCATTTATCATTCGAAAGTTAATTTGAGATTTAAAGAGACACCCTGACAGACAGATGCTATTTTACCGACTATTTTCAAACGAAATGTAAATCATAATGAATTATTTGATTTCAAGTCCATAATTGTCGAATGAGCCTTATATTCTATATATTAAACAAAATATATAACAATATATACCAATAATTTTAATAATAATATTGATAGAAATGAAAATAACAAAAAACAACATTACTAATAATAAGAATTTTTCTTTTCTTTGTTCACTAGATATTTTGATCCACATAATATTCTGAAATTATCAATACGATCATGTGGCAATTACAAATATCAAATAGATCACATTACCATTAATAAAGAAGGGGGACTCTGAGAAATGTGAGAAGCTATAAAGGTGCAGATATTGGTCGTAATCACCAGTCCTCATTGCCACAATGAAATTAAATCTAAAAGCACCCAACAGAAAACAAATAGCCTCTTTTATTACTACAAATACCTTTATGATATACGATTTCCACTTTCAATTTATATCCATTCCCCATTTAGCGGACGCGAAAGATAACTAAAACTTTGAAGCTGATAATTTACCAATAGCCTAATCAGTGAGATTTCTACAAGTCAATTTCCTATATATGTAATGTTACTTTTAGAATTATATTTCATTATATGGTCATAATCCATATTGAAGTATTTATAAGACCCATGAAATATAGTTTACATCGATCCATTTTTAATAGATAATCATAATGTTTTTATTTGAGGAAAGAACATTAATACCAAAAATATAATTAAGAAAAAATCATATTCCATAGCAGTATCTCAAAATAAATGTTATGACCTGCTAATTTTCGAAGTTGAATATCATTTTTGTTAAGAACAATCATATGCTCAGAAATAACGTATATACAGAAGGATGTATGACTGAATAAGTATTGCATATTTCATTCCTAAGGCTTTTTATACAAAATATACACCAGTTACTAAAGGAAATATTAGACACGTGATTTGATGAAGACACCATAAACAAATTACATTGAACGAGAAAGAAACACTTTTAGACATTAAAACAAAATATGAATCGTTTATGTGTTTTTGATAACAAATAAATACTTCTAAAAATCTACTTGTTATTGAATCGAAACTATGAATTATCTTTTCTACGAAAAAGAGTTAGAAATAATCAGTGAGAGCCATTTGTAACATTTTCTTATAAGAGCTCAATTCTCATGATCTCACAAGCTGGATATAGTATAATACTGTAGTTGAATTATGAAGTAAAAGTTATTAGTGATTATACAATAATATTTAGAAGGAATGAATTGGGGATATAGGCATACCAAGGAGAGAAAGGGGGTTACTAAGAACTTCACGTTTCTGTCTAGGGAGTGCCGCATGACATGTATTAAACTAATAATGGCAATACCTTCCTTAAAGAGAAACTATAGTAGAGTGTTTGTTCGTAAAGGGGGAAGGACATGTGGGCTAATGAGAAACTACTTTTAAGTGTTTGTTGGTGAACGAAGGAAAATGACCTAAAGAAAAACTATACTGTAGTTGAATGCTTCTTCATGAATACAGGAGAAAAAGTGGTATAAAGTAAAACTATAGTTGAGTGTTTCTTATTTAATATGGAAGGAAAAACGGACTAAGAGAACTATATTGAATTATATGTTCTTAAAGGGGTGAGTAAAATTGAACCAATGTACCGAATGTAGTAGGAAAAGAAGCCTAAAGAGAAACTATAGTTGAGTGTTTCTTAGTAAATGGAATAGCAAAGCTGTACTAGTGATGCCCATCCATACTAGGTTAGTTGGCTGTAAGTGTTCAGAATAAAGTCTCCTACCAACCCCCACCACCAGTAGCCAGTATGGAGATAAAAATGGTCAAAAGCCAAGCATTACTAAGTCCTTTATCTTTCTGGTCAATAGATATGACCGTATTCGTTGTTATATATATATATATATATATATATATATATATATATATATATATATATATATATATATATATATATATATATATATATATATATATATATATATATATATATATATATATGTCTTGAGGTCCCCTTTTTGTTTTGTTTCATTGTTGGTGTCGGCTACCCCCCAAA
>NC_090728.1:197734332-197736832 GCF_036898095.1 Palaemon carinicauda
GCTTGCAGCAGGCAGGTTTAAAGCTCAAACCCTGGAAGTGTCATCTCTTTGCCCAGGAGATCAAGTACCTTGGTCATGTAGTGTCCGAGAGGGGTATCCACACAGATCCCGAGAAGATCAGCAGTGTTCAGTCGTGGCCCATTCCAAAGTCTGTGAAGGATGTCCAGAGTTTCCTGGGATTTGTCGGCTATTACCGTCATTTTGTGCAAGTCTTCGCCCGTATTGCTCGTCCGCCGCTTCGGCTGACAGAAGGCCCAGTTATAAAGGTCCATGGTGGGAAAACTCGGAAACCACCTGCCTCATTCCATTGGAAGGAAGAGCACCAGAAGGCTTTTGACGAGTTAATCGCCCGTGTTACTTCCGCGCCACTGTTGGGGTTTGCTGACTACAAGCAGCCATTTATTCTCCATACCAACGCCAATTCTGAGGGCTTAGGGGCAATCCTCCATCAACAGCAGGAAGGTCAGGAACGCGTCATAGCTTATGCCTCTCGTGGATTGAAGAACTCCAAGAAGAACTACCCTGCACATAAGTTAGAGTTTCTCACGTTAAAGTGGGCCATCTGTGAAAAGTTTCATGACTACTTGTATGGAGCCCAATTCACTTCCTATACAGACAACAACCCTCTCACGCATGTCCTCAGTTCTGCCAAGCTTGATGCCACCGGACATCGCTGGGTTGCTCAGTTGGCCAATTACAATTTCTCAATCGTGTATCGGAGCGCCAAAACTAACGTGGATGCTGATGCCCTATCTCGTATCCAGTGGCCAAGTTCCATTTGTCAAAAGGTGCCCAGTCCAGTTGCTGATGCCGTATTTGCTTCTGTCCAAGAGGATGTTCCAGTTGTGGAGTCAATCTGCTGTTCTCAACAGTGCCAGGTATCTGGCCTGCCCACGGATGGTCTCCATAGTATGACCAAGGAGGACTTGAGGTTGGCCTAGAGAGAAGATCCCCATCTTGTTGAATTCATCAGTCGGCTAGGAGAGAAGTCTTCAGAGAAATGTTATTTAAACATTTTGGCAGTGGAGCAACTGATGAGGGAGAGAGATCATCTTGTCTTGGAAGATGGAATCTTGATCCGGAACACACTCGTCCATAGTTTGCCGAAGCGTCAGGTCGTACTTCCCAGTAAGTTTTACCAGTGGGCCTCGAAAGGATGTCATGACGAAGTTGGTCATCTCGGTCGTGATCGAACACTCTCTCTTCTTCAAGACCGTTTCTTCTGGACTGGTATGTCAACAGCAGTTGCTAATTACATCAAGGGATGCCTGCCTTGCCTCAGACGGAAGTCCGCCGTCAACCAACGTGTTCCTTTGGTGAATATCAGCTCATCACAACCTCTGGAGTTAGTCTGCATGGATTATCTCAAGTTAGAGTTTTCGAAAGGTGGAGTGGAAAACATCCTTGTCATCACCGGTCACTTTACAAAGTACGCCCAAGCCTATCCATGCAAGAATCAGACAGCATTAACCACAGCCAAGCTTCTGTTCGAAAACTTCATCTGTCATTATGGCTTCCCCCAAAGGCTACACTCAGATCAGGGTCGCAACTTCGAGTCCAGGGTGATTCGGTCACTCTGCAATCTGGCGGGTATTGGGAAGAGTCGTACCACACCGTATCATCCTCAAGGGAAAGGCCAGTGCAAACGTTTCAATCGCACACTCTTCGACATGATGGGTACGCTGAAGCCTGAACAAAAGAGGAATTGGAAGACACAGGTTGCATCATTGGTCCATGTATACAACCCTACCAAGCATGAAACAACAGGCTTTTCGCCTCAATATTTAATGTTCGGACAGTCACCGTGCCTCGCCGTAGATCTTCGCTTTGGTCTGGATGAGGTCCTGCATGGTCAAGGGGCAGCACAGTCCCAGAAAAACTACATCAGTCAATTGGAGAAGTCCCTCCAGTGTGCTTAGGAGTTAGCATCAGCATATAGTACTGACAAGAAGGAAAAACAGAAGAAAAATTATTACCTGCATGCTCGTTCTGCTATTCTCAGGGAAGGAGATAAAGTCCTCATCAGGAATGTGGCCTTCACAGGGACCCACAAGTTAGCATATCGTTGGCAACCAGATGTCTACGTTGTCATTAGTCATCCCAACTCCGAAGTTCCCAGCTATGTTGTCCAGCCTGTAGACAAGAAGGGACCAAAGAAGACCCTACATCGGAACTTGCTGCTTCCCTTGAGCAGCGCAATAGAGTACCGGACAGACAACGACGTCTTAGTAGAGCGCAAAATAACGGATAATTCATCTAGGACCAGTGTAGATACTCCTGTAGCTAATATCACTGATTCATCAGATGATTCTGATGATTCAGAGTCTGGCATATGGGTTTACCCTCGCCTTCGACCGGAGCCCATCCCTACTCCAAGAAAGCATCCCATTCCAATGCCTCGAAGTAGTCCACCTGAACCTGCAGAGCCAGTTATGGAGCCCCCAGTTCCTGTTCCTGACATCGTGCCAGATATTCGGTATGCTCTGGAAGAGAAAGGGTA
>NC_090728.1:197741832-197744332 GCF_036898095.1 Palaemon carinicauda
ATACACTCTCTCACTCACTTCTTCCTTATCACAATCATTCGCTATGTTAACACTATTCTTATCTAAATCCCTATCTTCTAATATATCATGTACAATCCCATCTACCTCGTTCTCGGTTGGCCCTATAATTACACTCATTTCTGTAAACAGTTCATCCATTTCATCAAAAACATTCTCAACTTTAGCAAAAGATTCATTCATGCTACTTATCATTCTCCTGTCTCTCATTCTTGCGTTATTCATTTTTTCTTTTACATAATCTAACGAAAAGCCACACACACTATAAGTATCATTCATACTCAGCCACGTTTCATCTGTATTAATACATTTATCCTCCACAATCACTTGTACATTTACAGCCTTGTCATATTTATTCGTATTCTTACCTATACCTATAAATTTCCCTTGCACTTTCTCCTCACTTAAAACTTTCAAACGCCTCTTTTTCCTATATTCAACTAACACTAATTGTTTATTTTCCAGCCCTAACTTCTCATGCATACTAGGTTCATACTTGCTCATTTCCAACCAATTACTCATCCCATTCTCACAAACATTAATCCTATTCCTTCCACACACACAGGAGGACTCACCCAGCTGAACCCTCTTACACTCTAGTTTCCCGAACATCCTGGCTGATTTACTCCCTTCTTCCTACACACCCTAGCTACATGCCCATCTACACCACATTCAGTACACTTACCCCGTGGCTCCTTGCACATTCTAGCATAATGCCCATCCTTACCACAATTACCGCAAATCACATTTGTACGATTACTCTGACATCCACTCACTATGTGCCCAGTCATACCACACCGATAACATTTTATCCCTTTCTCTTTCTTGCACTCACTAATTCTATGCCCTACCTCACCACATCCAAAACAAGCACCTAGAGCCCATCTACATTCATTCTTCTTATGTCCTACTTTCCCACATCTATAACACTTCTCTTCACGGATACAACTATCTGACCTACCTTGCGGCGCACTAGCATTCCTATCCCTCCAAACCTGATTCCCTTGCCTAAACCCTTCATTTGTCCTTACAGGTATTCCCACATTACTCGCCCTAACACTCCTATCTACTACACTATCCGCTACCCTCATCGGTCCTCTCATAACAGCATCTCTAAAACTAACAAATTCTGGCACACTTTCCTCTATTCCAGTTCTTACACTCACAGATTTACTTTCTTTCATACATCTATCCAACTCGTAATCCTCAACTATCTCTAAAATATCATCCCATGTCAATCTTTCTTTCGTCCACCTCATTTTCTCCTTCCGTTTCAAATTAACAAACTCAGCCACATTCTCGGGTACAGTAGCCAAAAACTTCATTAACTCCTTATTCTCATTTATACCTTCATCCCCATACTTCTTCCTAGCTAAAGTTTCCAACCTACATACGTACATTGATATCGCTTCTCCTGCATTCATCCTTGCCTCATCAAAATCATTCTTACACTTATACTTAACACTCCCTTTCATACGTTTTACCTGCTCAATTATTCTCGTTTTCACACTTTCATAATCAACGTCCCCTACACTCATTATCACTCCATACATCGTCAACAAATACCCAGTCAAATATTCTCCTAACTCCCTAGCCCAAACTCTTTTACTATCACCATACTTATCCTGACAATACCTCTCATACTCCTTGAAAAAATCATATACATCCCTACTGCTATGCTCATTGAACCTTTCACACCGAGGTACCTCTCTCATAAACACAGTCTTACACACATCACGTTCATTCTCACTGCTATCATCACTATCTACTCCCTTGTTACGTTCTTCCTCATTTGAATATAATGAATCCACTTCCACACTTAAATTCCTATCCTTAACCATTCCCTTCTTACCCTTTTTCTTACTTACCACTTTCACCCATTCACGATCGTCCCTGCTATCAGCCTGATACTTTTTCTTCTCTTTCTTCACACCACTTTTACCTTTCCTTTAATCTTTCCTCTCACCTTTCTGTTCATTCTTACTATGCCTAATTCCCTTATCTTCAATATCACCATCACTATTACTACTATCACTATCACTTCCTTTCCCATTATCACCTACCTTAACCTTCTCATCCACTATTAACCCATTACCCGAAGCTGAGGACACTCCTCCGACTGCACCTTCACCCATTATAGTTTTCATCATCCCCATGACTTGCCCCATCATAGCTTCCAATCGGTTCTCCATCCGTTCCTCATTCTCTTTCATCCTCATCTCAACACATTCTTCCACTCTCTCTACTGTCCCCTTTAACTCCCTAAGCTCCTTCTGCATCGCCGCATTCTCCCAGTTCAACCTCTCATTCTCTACTAGCAACCTCTCCTCACGCTCCTTACTCAGCCGCAATTCCTCCCTCAAAACCCTTAATTGCTCCTCCATTTTTCATCAACCTTAATCCTAATTCCGTCCTTCGTCCAACAGTTCAGCTTCTATCCCACCTCGGCAGTCCCTGTTCGGGCGCTAAAATAATGTGGCGG
>NC_090728.1:197749332-197754332 GCF_036898095.1 Palaemon carinicauda
AATAGCAATCTATATTCAGATTTTATTCCTGTGGAATAAAAATGGATAATAGTCCCTTTGATATCTACTATGACCGGATAATTATGCGTTTATATGTGAATATGATTTCTGAGAATCATAAAATACACTCAGATAGCATTACTTTTCGGACGAGTTTATCCTAAATTCCGAGTATTTTATAAATAACATAGCCACGATTAAAGATATTCTTTTGCAAAAAAAGCCAATTTTCCAGCCAGGCATACAGGATGACTCAATTCCACACACCGGCGAACAGACAGACAGACACACACACACAGACACACACACACACATATATATATATATATATATATATATATATATATATATATATATATATATATATATATGTGTGTGTGTGTGTGTGTGTGTGTGTGTGTGTGTGTGTGTGTTTGTGTGTGTGTATGTGTGGTGTGTAGGTTAATATAATTTTGAATAAAGGACATTTGTATAGGCATCTGGTTTCTTCCAGGTTCATATTTCATCAAGTTTATAGCACTTGATACCAAAATTGGAGATTAACATCTTGATCTAGGATTTATTTAATGATATATATCTAGTGTCCGGTCTTCGTGGATAACCCGTTCGGCTTTCTGTCTATAACATACAGTTCTATAGCTGTGATAAGTGGTTGCTGTTTGATTCATTTTTGATGTATGATTTTAGATTTTTTTATATTGTATGACCAACCACCCCAGTCGATCCGATGCTCAATTAATATATATCTAAAAGGTCTTTTAGGTTTCGTTTATAAAGAACGCCTACTTTGCCCCACTCAAAAATTATATACTTTATTTTTAACAATAATAGTCGGTTTAAAAACGAGTAGACTAGAAACCCGATTTTGAACTCTTCAATGAAATTGAAATGTTGGAGGAAAAACAGCAGTCATCTTATTCAAGAATGACATAATTGTTTTGCCATCGTTATTCGTTTACCAAAGAATAAATGTGGGTTGCTCCTTTCCAAAATTAAACACGTTGACGCTATCTTTCCTCTTCATTGAAATATTACGCTCATATCTGGGGCACTACATCTTTTGTCTACTTCAATGGGCAATTCGACAGGCTATTACTCACGTCCTAACCTCTGTTATTTGCTGCAATATGACTTTTATGTTTATTTTTTTTTATGAATATCATTTCGGCCACAGTTCAATTTTTATCATAATTAGTCCTTATAAAATCATGTGCATATCCTTAATAATTTAAGGGTAACACATTTCTTTCTAATAATAATTTTGTAAGACTTCCTTTAGGAAAATATTACATCCTGCTCAACATATGAGTGAAAGTATTACCAACAGATAGGTGACTGCAATATTCCTTTGAAAGAAAATAGAGAGAAGAGAATTAGATTAAATGTGTTATTCTTGATTTAACTCTGTCTAGAAATAAGATAAGAGGAACAGCAATGCAATTGTAATAAAAGATCAAATTAAAGACTTAGCGTGAATGTTAATCATCATCCCATATAATAGGATTACATAATATAATTTCCCATCCGTTACTTAAGTAGAGGCTAGCAGAAGCACACCCAAATTCCAAATAAAGATGAGGTCTGCTGTATACTATTTTACTCTTTTGATCCTCTATTAGTGTGAGTGCCGAGGGCTTAATCGCATTCATACCAAAGGGCAATGAAATATATTCGAAGAAATATTTATTGCATCAAAGCGTCAAGAATCATAATTTCCCTTATATTTTGCTGGGAAACCGAGACATATATCGTTTATAATTAGTATACACTGTTAAAAAAAAAAAAAAAAAAAATAATAATAATAATTTTAGTCGGAATTTCTCCATAAAAATATCCGTTTCTCAGTCGTATTTCAGTAATACAGTCGACCGTAGTTTTTATCCTACTTTGTTATTATCTTTTACGAGTTGATGGCCGTAGTATCACTTCTTAAGGACAATATAACCGATTTTAAAACGGTAAATGCCTGGCAACATTTATTTGAGGACTTTAGCCGTTTTTCATGCGGAATATTTTCAATAGTGTACCATTCAAATATTTTTGATCTTGGTACTTGTCACAAGTAATTTTTGAGTCCTCATCTGCTTTATACACTGTGCCTAGTACTAGTAATTATCAAGTAAGTGGATAAAGAAATATGAAGAAATTTACAGCAATACTTTTACAAAATATGCAATCTTCAAATTTTTGGTATCTATTCAAAAATATAGAATAACTTTTACACTGTATGACTATTAAGGAACGAGGTTTCAATAATGTCTCGCGAAATTACACAGGAAAAAATAACTTGAACCACGTTTAAACACTGGTGAATTCGAATTCCAAGAATGATAGGAACAGATTCAAGGAAACCTGCAGAGATTGGGAGATAAATTCGATTCCAAGCTCACGTAATCGTATCTCGTGGGAAGTATGGTCCCAGATGCATTCCGAAATCTTATCACCTACTCCCGAAAATAAAGATAAGAAATCGGTGATATTCTTACATCCCTGCTGACTTATAAGATCATTTTATCTTTTCCAATAAATACCTTTCTGAATATGAAATAGAATTATGAAACTAAATATTATATGGAATAATCGTTAATTAAGTTGGATAGTAACCAATAACCATAGATGATTTGCATTGCATTTCGTGATTTTGACAAATTTCTTGGTATTTGATTACAAGAGCACGCTCTCCATTTACTCCAAAATTATGCAGTCCTGCAGCTCTCCTGTTTTTGTACAGTAATTAGGAGGTTCTTTAAATGCCTTGAAAGCAAAATGTTGCAAGATATGTTGCGCAAGGGGGGAGGGGAGGGGGGTTGGTGGAGGTGGTTCTAAGCGACCTGGAACTGACATCATCAACCAAAGAGAAATTTGTGACGCCAGCGTACATTTGGCATATATTCACAATATATACTAAATTAAAAATGGAGTAATTACTCGAAAGTGTCACTATTTGTGAAATGTATATTTTATTTGATAAATATTTGACGATAGATTTTATTAAAGTGTTTGTACAAAGAAACTATTTTGAGAATGACTAATTTTCCCAGACGACATTTTGCTATACTAACGCCATCTATTGGCCACTGCCCAAGGATGCCTGCCAATTTCCCGCCAATGAAAACATACGCTGCAAAAATAGTAATTCTCATAAAAAGTTTCTTTAAAAAAAAAAGATAAGATTTATCATCATATCTTTACCAAATAAAATAAACAATTTACAAATAGTGACACTTTTGAGTAATCTAATTATTTACAATTTAGTAAATATTATGAATATATACGAAATGTACGCTGACGTCACGAACTTTTTGGTTGATTACGTTGACCATGTCTGTTCCAGGTCATTTAGAACCACCTCCACCAACCCCTCCCCGTTCATCCTTGAGCAACAAATCTTGCTACTTTTTGCTTTCCCGACATATAAAGAACCTCCTAATTACTGTACAAGAAGAGGAGAGCTCCAGGACTGCTTAATTTAGGAGTAAATGGAGAGCGTGCTCTTGTAAACAATTACCCATTTCTTTAATATGCTTTTTTAATTTTTTAAGGACATCTTCACTTTTATGGTTTCAAATCCAATTTCATGTTATTCTTTATTTGTAACAAACTATATCGGCCTCAGTGACCTTCGATGTCAAGATACCAGAAAACTCCAAATCAATCAATGTTGTACATGCGATTTACATGTTATGGATACTGTTTATATATGATGATGATAAAATAAACAGAAATCTGCTTGAGAACTAAAGGTATTTATTCATTCAAATAATTCCAGAGTTATTATGTGATTAGTGTTGTTGATTATGTTTATATCAATTAATGTATATTTTACCATAAGATAGGAAGACACAATATTGTCAGAGTATTTGAAAGTGGAAAAATATGATTAAATTAGCTTAGTACGCTGCATTTGAACTCCAGTCTATGAATATTCAAGGATGCAACTCACTATTAGGTAATGAGAAATTGAATTCTCGTATGGATACTAACAACATTATGTAATCTTTTGGTGATAAAGACTTGCTTTTTACCACACAAATACTTGCCGGAAAACCCGAAACACAGGCACATACATACATACACACTCAGACAAAGGCTTACATGCATACATACACATACGTAAATTGATTATGTGTAGTTACTTGAAAAATATCATACCTCATCCTTTTAAGACTTTTAAAAGTCAAAATTCCTCACCTGAATCGCCTAAAGAGACAAGAATTTCGTTACTGGTACTTTGTAGAATTCCATTGGTATGAGATTATACATTCACATTCAAATTCTATACGTTGTTCTTTATTCGTCGGAAGGTTCTTGCACATTGATATATATATATATATATATATATATATATATATATATATATATATATTGTTCTTGCACGTTGATATATATATATATATATTTATATATATATATATATATATATATATATATATATATATATATATATATACATATATATATATATATATATATTGTTCTTACACGGTGATATATATATATATATATATATATATATATATATATATATATATATATATATATATATATATATATATATATATATATATATATGTATATATATATATATATATTGTTCTTGCACGTTGATATATATATATATATATATATATACATATATATATATATATATATATATATATATATATATATATATATATATATATATATATATATATATATATATATATATATAATATATATATATATATATATATATATATATATATATATATATATATATATATATATATATGATAATTTTTTGTACTTTTAAAGGTATTTTTCATCATTCAAATAAGCCATATATATGTATATTAATACATTAAAGTCTGGATTCTCTCAACGACCTCGGGATGAGAGCTCAAAATAAAACCTCTGATCCCAAGGTTGGTAAGAGAATCCAGACTTTAATGTATTAATATACATGGCTTATTTGAAATATATATATATATATATATATATATATATATATATATATA
>NC_090728.1:197771832-197776832 GCF_036898095.1 Palaemon carinicauda
ATATATATATATATATATATATATATATATATATATATATATACATATATATATATGTGTGTGTGTGTGTGTGTATGTATATTATAATCCTGAGACATCAAAGAGGTGAAGCTAGGGGAAAAGTGACTACTCCCCACACTCTAGTTTTTTGGGGTGTTTGAATGTGCGTGGATGTAGTACGATAGGGAGTAAAAGATGTGAGATTGGAAGTATGTTTAGGAATAGATGGATGGATTTATTGGCTTTTTGTGAGACAAAGATAAAAGGGAAAGGTGAAGTGATGTTTGGTGAAATGTCTGGAAGAGTGTCTGGGATTGAAAGGGGAAAAGCAAGAGAAGGTGTGGCTTTATTGCTGATTGAATGGTTGACAGATAAAGTAGTGGATTGGAAGGAGATATCATCTAGGTTAATGTGGGTAAGGGTTAGATTGGGTAGGGAATGTTGGGCTTTTGTCATTGCGTATGAGCCAAGTTGTGAGAAAAGTGGAGAAGACCTGAATGAGTTCTGGAATGACTTATCTAGGTGTGTAGAAGGACTGGGTAGAAGGAATTATGTAGTTGTCATGGGTGACATAAATGCTAAAGTGGGCGCTGGAGAGGTAGAAGGTGTCATAGGGAAGTATGGCGTACCAAATGAAAATGAGTGGTGGAAGAAGAGTATATATTTGTGTTGAGCAAGAGATGGTGATAAGATCTAGCTTTTTCAAAAAGAAATATAAAAACAAGTATACATGGGAAAGAGTGGAAGAAAGGGCATTAATGGAATATGCATTGATAACTAATAGAATGTTTGGAAGATTGGAAGACGTGCACGTGTTTGGGGGTATGGCTAACGGTATGTCTGATAATTTTTTGGTGGAAGGAAAATTAGTTGTAACAAAAGAGTGGGGGAATAGAGTAGGTGGATGTAAAAGGGATCTAGAGAAGGTTGAAGAGCTAATAAAACCGGGGTAAAAAGTAAATATCAAGAAAGGTTGAAAATGGCATATGACGAAGTGAAAGTAAGAGAAACTGGTAATTTAGAGGAGGAGTGAAAGTTAGTAAAAGAAAATTTTGTTAGGATTATAAGTGATGTGTGTGGCAAGAAATTTGATGGAGGCAGCATGAGGAAGGGCAGTGAATGGTGGAATGAAGGTGTGAATGTAAAAATGGAAGAGAAAAAAAGGGCTTTTGAAGAATGGCTGCTGAGTAATAGTTTAGAAGTTTAGAAAAGTATGAAAGATATAGAGAAAAATGTGAAAGTGAAGCGCAAAGTAAGTAAGGCAAAGAGGGCAGCTGACCTAAGGTTGGGTCAGGGATTGGGTCATTCATATAAAGAGAATAAAAAGAAGTTTTGGATAGAAGTGAAGAGAGTAAGGAAGCTGGTTCAAAAATTGAAGACACAGTGAAAGATAGAAATGGAAGGTTGTTAAAAGGAGAGTAGGCAAGGAAAAGGTGGGTGGAATATTTTGAAAGTTTACTGAATGTTAAGGATAATAGGGAGGCAGATATAATTGCTGTTGCAGGTGTTGAGGTGCTAGTGATGGGATATTAGAATGAGAGAGAGATTACAAGAGAGGAAGAGAGGAGAGCACTAGATGAAACGAGTGTAGGAAAAGCATCTGGTATGGATAGTGTGAGAGCTGAGAAATTGAAGGAAGGGGGTTTGACTGTACTTAAATGGTTGGTGAGATTATTTGATATGTGTTTTGTGTTGTCAAGGGTACCAGTAGATTGGGTTTTTGCGTGTATTGTACCCCTTTATAAGGGTAAGGGAGATGTGCATGAGTGTTGTAATTCAAGGGGCATTAGTTTGTTGAGTGTAGTTGAAAAGTGTATGGTAGAGTACTGATTAATAGGATTAAGGATAAAACAGAGAATGCAATCTTAGAAGTACCGGGTGGTTTTAGAAGAGGTAGGGGTTGTATGAATCAGATTTTTACAGTTAGGCAGATATGCAAGTAATATTTAGCAAAAGGTAAGGAGGAGTATGTTGCGTTTATGGATCTGGAGAAAGCGTATGACAGAGTTGATAGGGAAGCATTGTGGAAAGTGATGAGGTTATATGGAGTTGGTGGAAGGTTGTTTCAAGCAGTAAAAAGTTTCTACAAAGGTAGTAAAGCAAGTGTTAGGATAGAAAATGAATTGAGCGATTGGTTTCCAGTGAGAGTGGGGCTAGGACAGGGATGTGTGATGTTGCCGTGATTGTTTAACCTGTATGCTGATGGAGTGGTGAGAGAGGTGAATGCTCGAGTGCTTGGACGAGGATTGAAACTGGTAGATGAGAATAACCATGAATGGGAGGTAAATCAGTTGTTGTTTGCGGATAATACTGTACTGTTTGCAGACGAGGAAGAGAAACTTGGCCGATTAGTGACAGAATTTGGAAGGGTGTGTGAGATAAGGAAGTTGAGAGTTAATGTGGGTAAGAGTACGGTTATGAGATGTACGGGAAGGGAAGGTGGTGTGAGGTTGAATGTCATGTTGAATGGAGAGTTACTTGAGGAGGTGGATCAGTTTAAGTACTTGGGTCTGTTGCAGCAAATGGTGGAGTGGAAGCAGATGTACGTCATAGAGTGAATGGAGCATGCAAAGTGTTGGGGGTAGTTAAGGGATTAGTAAAAAATAGAGGGTTGGGCATGAATGTAAAGAGAGTTCTGTATGAAGAATTGATTGTACCAACTGTGATGTATGGATCGGAGTTTTTGGGAATAAAAATGACGGAGAGACAGAAATTGAATGTGTTTGAGATGAAGTGTCTAAGCAGTATGGCTGGTGTATATCCATATATATATATGTATATATATATATATATATATATATATATATATATATATATATATATATATATAATATATATATATATATATGTATATATATATATATATATATATATATATATATATATATATATATATATATATATGTGTGTGTGTGTGTGTGTGTGTGTGTGTGTGTGTAAGTATTTATATATATATATATATATATATATATATATATATATATATATATATATATATATATATGCGTGTGTCTGCATGCGTGCATTTATACGCCCAAATAAACGATATATGAAATTATAATTTTCAACGTTATATCTTTGTGAAGAGAATAATTTGAAAGTACTTTCCCGATGTAAAATATTTGTAGAGGAAATCAGTATTCATCACAAATGCATCGCAGAAAATGGTTTGTTTAGAATAATTATGTTAAGAGGCAATATTGAAAGAGAAAAATGATAGTCCAGAACCTAATCATGATAAGTTTACACAAAGGACATTCAATGACTTTTTTATCTTTTTTTTAACATATGAATAATCATCCAATGACAACGGCCTGATGAGATATTCTATGGAACAAATTTAATGATTCAGGTTCTGTTTAGAATACATAATCGAGTTTTACTCAAATTCTAATTTCCTTTTAATGCTCTGTTGAATATTTAATGATATTATAATTCTGTTGAATGTATACACCATTTTTCCAAACCTTAAATATATGCCTGCTTATAGGTTTATTAACAATCGTTTTATTTTATTCTTATGTACTGCTGACATTCATAGCATGCAATTCTAGTTTTATTCTTTTGTTGTTTTCACATTCTCTCTATCTTTATTTTTATCTGTCAGGAATGGAGGAGGACGTAACTTATGAATTAATATCTCAAATGTGAAGAGTCATTGCATGTAAGAGTAAAAAAAAAGGTGACGATTTTCTTTCATGTAGATTTTTTGTTTCCTCCTGCTACGTCCAGATAATTCCACATCAGGTTCTTCTTTAGCTGTTCTTCACACATTCCCATTAAGGGTAAGAAAGGTAAACTATAAGCACTAGCTCTATATTTCGTTCAGTGAGCTCTAGAACTCTCTATAGCTTCATCATGTGTAGTATGAACTCTCCCGTAACCAATGTTTAGTCATACATTGTCAATAGTTCCTCCATTTTCTTTACAAATATTCAAGTGTTTGCCATGTGAACTAGTATAGGTCTCCTGTGTGTATCATGAATTTTGTTTCATCCTTAGATTAATTGGATCCCTTGTTTATTTGTATACTAAGAATCCTATAGTATCTTCTCGAGGCAATTTTTATCATCCTCGCCTTTTGTAGCAAATACACTTAAGGTATCAAAGATTATTCAACACTTCTATAGCCAACGCCTCAACCATATAGTCGTGATGTTCCTCCTCTGTTTTCGTATTAAGTTTCCCTTCATATTTTTAACGCAAAATAAAATTTATTGGTTCATTCATATGGCCTTCTCGTAACGCCATTATCATATTCCAAGTAAAGCACCGAGCACATCTTTGTAACTTTCCCAAATCATTTACAACGGCGTTTTGTCACAAATATATTTCACTTGTTTTTATTTTTGATACATTTTCCTCTGATATATAATGGAGAGTGGACATTGCAATTCTTAAAGACCATCTTTTAGGTACACCTTTTAACTTTCTCCAAGCAAATGACCAGCGTTGACATTATTTAATTCAGATTTATTTCATATATATGAAACCTGAAGCGATGGAAAAATCAAGATTACTAAAAATGTACTTTGTTCATTTCATTAAGCAATAAAAACATCCACAGCTGCGGTAGTCTTCACCAAGGGAGAAACTAGAATTAAGTATCTCGTTACGTTAGGAGAAATGATGCAAAATATTTCTGGATCCCTGAAAGATGTTAGTAAGACCATAAAGTAACAAGACAAGATATGAAGTAACTATAGCAGTTGATATATAACATAATCTCACGACTCTGTATTAATATCATTGTATTTTTTCAGAGAAGAGGAAAACAAAAACAAAATAGTATTACATCTGAAACCCTATACGTGATGAAACCTATTGTAGAGAATTCAGATCAGATAACCCTCAGGGTGCTACTTCCTCTCAACGAATGAGTAATGTATATCCTTCACAAGAATATTATGATATAGTGATACTCGATAGACTAATAAAAGCAGCATTATACACATTATTCACCATATAAAAACATAAACATGACAATAAAAAATAATTTA
>NC_090728.1:197779332-197781832 GCF_036898095.1 Palaemon carinicauda
AAGACTAGAATGTACATATCCATGTAAGGAAGTTCTTGTTTATGTCTATATGTATTATATACACGTAAGTATGTATATATGTATGTGCCAAATATGGTTTTCCACGTTTCCTGACCCCCAAAAGCTCAGCTTATCCATTCCAGGATCAACCTTTGCTCGTCACAATTAGGGCTTTCTAAGTCCATTGATAGAGAGAGAGAGAGAGAGAGAGAGAGAGAGAGAGAGAGAGAGAGAGAGAGAGAGAGAGAGAGAGAGAGATGATCTGAAGCTTCTAACTTTCAATATGAGCAAGCAAAAAGCCTAAGATTACAGAGTGAGTTCACTAAGGGAGAATTGTTGTTTGCTAAATTTAATTAAATAATTAAAAGTGCATTACAGTGTCTATTTTTTAATGTTATTATTAGGCTTCAAAACTATGTAAGCACGAGACAGAAATATTTTCTAAGAAACACAACTGTACAGACAATAAGTTGCTGAAAGCATGAAAGTAGGGTAAATCAATTTTCAATTTCTTTACATCCGGTCAAAAATTCATAAATTCACGTAAATTGTAGCAAGGAAGTTGTTCTCAAAGGAGACACACGGACCAGCAGACAAACAGGGGTGAAAACATAACCTCCTCTCAACTTTGTTGCTGTAGGTAATAATAATAATAATAATAATAATAATAATAATAATAATAATAATAATAATAATAATAATAATAATAATAATAATAATGATATCAGACTTCTGCATATGCCAATTTAGATTTTTACGTGAATAACCAGTCTACGGGATGTAAATTATTTTAGATTTACTGTGATCCAGCTTCTCTTACCAATGATTTTAGAAAGGTGATTAACAACTATAGGGTTAGGACTAGTCTTTTCAACTCACTCATAGAATACGGTTAATTTGACTACAATTTCGCAACTTCAGTTCTTGATTTGACTTTTCTCATGGTTCTTGTCTTATCTATAGTCTTGTCTTCCAAGCAAATCGTTTTGTTGGATTATTTTACTGTTAATTATTTTAAATGAATATCTGTTCATGCAGAATATTCAACTAGTATATAAATGGTGGGAAGTATATTGCTCATCTGCACGCGCGTATTACTCTCATCCCTTATACGGTGAAATGAAAGCTTAAGATATGTTAAAAAAGGGTTAAGCACTTTACAGTTTTTTGCTAAACATTATTTTCTGCTTTGGGTATCACCTTTAAGGTATTCTCATTAGCCATCCGATTTATCCGGTCCCTTATCCGTTAATGTTTTATCTAAAAGTTACTTCCAGGTGTTGTACAAAGTAGGAAATTTTAGTAATAATCGAAAAATTCCTTAATACCTGAAGTTGAAAATATCTAAAGTGGCTCAGAATACGGGTAAATTTAATCATCATTAAATGTAGCACAGTGATTATGTGTGTATGTATATGCATATATATATATATATATATATATATATATATATATATATATATATATATATATATATATATATATATATATATATATATATATACATATATATATATATATATATATATATATATATATATATATATATATATATATATATATATATATATATATATATATATATATATATATATATATATTTATATATATATATATATATATATATATATATATATATATATATATATATATATATATATATATATATATATATATATATATATATATATATATATATATATATATATATATATATATATATATATATATATGTATATATATATACAGAATTATACATACTATATATATTGGCTTTTGCGTTGAATCCGAAGCTTCATTTTATTTCATCTATTTGTATCTCTAAAGTTGAGAAAAACAAATACATAAATGTTTATTCAATCTGTGTTTGTTATTTTGAACCCCAGATATGGAAAAATATAACACTGGTGAACTTTGTTACCTAGAAAAGGAAAAATAAGAGAAAAAGAAAAGCCTTTTTCGATGGTAAATTGAATTACGGTCCCATCCGAGGCCATTATATTCGGTGAGTACTTGCAACAATCTCCATTTACGTGTTTGGACCAAGTAATGGAGTAATGCTGATCTGGCACAGGAAGTAATTCAGAGTTATTGGTCCTTAAGATTATTTTCAGTCACATGTCAAAAGTTAAAACAGTACCAAGTCTTAAATAGGCCTATATATATATATATATATATATATATATATATATATATATATATATATATATATATATATATATATATATATATATATATATGTATATATATATATATATATATATATATATTATATTTAAATATATATATATATATATATATATATATATATATATATATATATATATATATATATATATATATATATATATATGTATACATATATATATATATATATATATATATATATATATATATATATATATATATATATATATATATATATATATATATATATAGGCTATATGTGCATGAATATGTACATGGATGTATAGGCATGTATATATATATATATATATAT
>NC_090728.1:197789332-197796832 GCF_036898095.1 Palaemon carinicauda
CTGTTTAACGGGGTAACGTCACTATCTCTTGCCTCTGCCATTCATGAACTACCTTTAAACCTTTTTTTAATTGAATTGGATGCAATTTCATCGTTATCAATTTAGATATCATACAGCGTAATAAGTGAAAGATAATTTTCAATCTTTCTTTTTTAGTTTCTATTTCTATTAATATCAGTAATAATAAAAATAATAATAATAATTGTAGTAGTAGTAATAACAGAACTGATTGCTATCATTTTTATTGCTAACATTATTATTATCCTCATTGCTATTAGCGTCGTTATCGGCTTTTAATAAATTGAAAAATATATGAATCAATATCTACATTACAAATAAACTTACAAAATTGAGAGAAAAATTAAAACTGAATATAAAAACATGAAATTTCCTCAGTTCCACAATGTTTTCAAAACTTTTTTTTTATATATTCAGCTTAAATACAATTTCAATTAGTATTATTTCTTCAGCAGATTTTTTGGTATAACGATATGAGAAATACAATATCAAAATACGAATTGGTATAGCTTTAGAATATTCAACACTATTTAACGTTATACCTGAATATGATATACTGCTGAAATATACTTTTAAAACAATATGTAAAATGAGAATATCTGAACATTCATTCCACCTTTACCTTCTTTTTTTAACAGAGTTTGTTTAAATCTGAGATTGTACAATATAAAGTTTTTTATTCGTTCCAGAAATGTCATTTCAATATATGATCCTGCTAGTCAGAACTTTTATTATCATTTTATACTGCTCTACGCAACCCGTCAAAAAGGCCGGCTAAATATTTAGATAGAGGAGGATATGAAGACACTCCCAAAAACGCAAACACACCAGGGTATGACTTCCATTCATCCATTCCCGAAAGACGGGGAGGGACGGAGTAGTTATATGTCTGGTATTGCCGGTCGTATTTATTGTATAGGGGAGATTAGTTTTTTTTTTTTTTTTTTTTTTTTTTTTTTTTTTTTTTTTTTTTTTTTTTCAAAAACATTCGAAATGTAAAGGACACAAATATGTTGTGCCTTGTCTGGTCTATTCATGATTTGGGCAGTTAGCGGAAATCATATAATTCGCCACGGGAACTACTAAGGACAAGAGCAAATATATATATATATATATATATATATATATATATATATATATATATATATATATATATATATATATATATATATATATATATATATATATATATATATTTATATATATATATATATATATATATATATATATATATATATATATATATATATATATATATATATATATATATATATATATATACAGAGAGAGAGAGAGGAGAGAGAGAGAGAGAGAGAGAGAGAGAGAGAGAGAGAGAGAGAGAGAGAGAGAGAGAGAGAGAGGAGGGTTCATGGTTTTTTCGTAATATATGTACAGCCGATCAATATTTATGATTAAGAGTTATGCGTAAAAAGAAATGACACTAAATTATGCAAATAAAAAGTGATCGGTGACGGGTTTGTAAATACGTAAATATGGATTTTAGATTAATACGATGTTTAGGCAATATACAATGTTTTTGTGGGAATATACATAAACTGAATTGTCTGATGTGGACGTTTGTAATGAGAAATCGTGCACTGATAAATAAGAAGAGTATTACGTAGAATTATACTAGAAATGTGATCAAATTATATTAAAGTTTCAAAAACAAAATAGCATATAGCTTTTTGATATTGTGTATATATAAATATTTACGTGTTCAACAATTCCTACTTTGAAATAAAGAATCTTTATTTTAATAATAAAACCTGATTATTTTTAATAATCTTAATGCTGACTAATTAGAGATTATGGATGGGGAAAATGCTTCCGCCTTGTCAAATTTGAATAGTGAAATTTTCTTTTTCGTGATATAATATTCATTTAAAATTTTTATGGAGAAAAGTCATAGTTGACCACTACTTTGAAGCTTTATAATACCTAGTTCATCATGAGGATTAAGAGATTTTTCACATTTTCATATATATATATATATATATATATATATATATATATATATATATATATATATATATATATATATATATATATATATATATATATATATATGAAATAAAAAGCTTATAAAAAAGTTTCTTGTAAAATGAATGACTTAGATTACGTCGGAGAATTGTTGTTTAATTCGGTTTTTCAGAAAAGAATTCTGATAGTTAAATCATTTGTTTAATCAATCAGCTGATGGCTTTATCAAATAAGAAAAAGAATATGTTTTGCATTTATATTACTTCTGGGGAATTTTACAAATAAGATTTTCCATTGCTATATTTTCACTTCAGTGAGAATAACCATAATAATTTCAGTGCTCTACCATTTAAAAACTCGTAATGCATGATAAACTAAGCTTGTAGGTGATTTTATAAACAGAAAATTGTAACAGTATGAAGAAAAAATATCACAGTCAGTTTGAAAAAAAAAATGATTGTTGCAAATGAGTAATTTTTTTTTTTTTTTTATAAGGTGACAGGGATGTTACTAAAGATACAAAAGAGTTTTATTTTTATTTCTTAATCCTGCATGGCTTTATTCCTGAAAAGCAAAAACATCGTAATAATTTAAACTTATTTTCCCTTTAGAGACGGCAGCTCAAAACTGCATTACTCTCTTATTATTTAATGAGTGTTTTCCAAGGATGTTAATTGAAACATGCTCCTTCATCTCTTAGGGCTAATGCACTAACAGTGTCTGACTTTCCTTGTTGGTCATGAATTATTATAAAGCACTGCTGCAGATCACGGTCTATACGGTGTTTCCCAACCTTTTCTTTTTTAGGTTGTGACCTTACATACAGCCTGAACGTGGAACAGAGACCCTAAATGTGGGAACATGTAGCTAAGTAATAAATCCAACCCACTTCATGTTACAGTTATAATTGCAAACGTTAATGAGCTAAGGTTTTTCTTATCTCTATAATACAATAATTTTCAGCAAATTTCAAACGAAAAGAGAACAAAAGCTAAAAAATAGATGCTTACTTGTTTATCTGGTAACTAAACAAATATGTTTTTTTTTTCGTTGGCTAGCGATTACAATATTTCTTTTATACTTTCCTGATAAATGTCAGTGATTCATAAAGTGTATGCAATTAATCATATATAAAAAGTAGCTAATGTAAGAACCAAGTTATATACCTTAGGAATAACCAGGGACCTCATTGAAAGTAAAACCAAACTAAAATATGAAACTCAGTCGCTAGTTGATTTAGTGCACGAGGGTTTAAAAGTTGTGTTTTATGTTCATTGTTAAAGCAAACACCACAGTATTCTCCAAATGTTCATATATATATATATATATATATATATATATATATATATATATATATATATATATATATATATATATATATATATATATATATATATATATATATATATATATATATATATATATATATATAGTAGGTAGTAGGTTGGCCAGGGCACCAGCCGCCCATTGAGATACTACCACTAGAGAGGTATTGGATCCTTTGACTGGCCAGACAGTAATGCATTGGATCCCTCTCTCTGGTCACGGCTTATTTTTTCTTTGCCTACACTTACACAGAATAGTTTGGCCTATTCTTTACATATTCTCGTCTTTCCTCATACACCTGACAACAATGAGATACTTAACACTTCTTCACCCAAGGGGTTAATTACTGTACTGCAATTTGTTCAGTGTACTTTCCTCTTGGTAAGGGTAGAAGAGACTCTTTAGCTGTGGTAAGCAGCTCTTCTAGGAGAAGGACACTCCAATATTAAACCACTGTTCTCTAGTCTTGGGTAGTGCCATAGCCTCTGTACCTTGGTCTTCCACTGTCTTGGGTTGGAGTTCTCTTGCTTGAGGGTACACTCAGGCACACTATTCTATCTTATTTTTTTTTTCTTCCTCTTGTTTTTTTGAAATGGTGTGTTGGGCAGGCTTAATAGAAGGGCCATGGATGCCTGGTGGTTTATCAAGAGGTTGTCTTTTCCTTTTTCTGATTCTTTTTCTTCTCAAAACCATCCTTACTGTCCTCCCTTCAGTTGAAGTGGCTATCCTGGAGGGTATTTAGCCTTGCATGGTGTATCGGCTCCTCCATGTTGACCAGTTTTTCCGACATTTTACTATAGTCTATGGGTATCATCAATCACTTTGTTTATAATTCTGTACGTATTGTTTTTGTTTTAATTCTTGTTAATGTAGTTTTTAAGTATGATGTCTCTTTTTTATTTCTATTAACTCTTATGCTGTCTGGAGACATTGAGCGAAATCCGGGACCAGTACGTCCTAGATTTCGTCAATGTCGTCTTCTGTATTGCAATATTCGTGGTCTTCATGCAAATATCCAAGACCTTACAGTTGCGTCCAGACAGTATGATATTCTCTTGTGCTCAGAAACTTTAGTTTCTAATATGAGGCACTCATCTGAGCTCCTTATAACTGGTTTTAAGAAGCCAATAATGTTGAAACGTGATGCCATCCCTAGGGCCAGGGGAATGGCGGTGTATATTAGGACCGAGTACCCTGCTTCTCATAAGTCCTGCTATCAATATGGATGTCATGAGATTCAGGTAATAAAAGTTTGTGGCAGGCATAACAACTTTTATTTATGTTCGATCTACCGGAATCCAGACATGGACGATTCTATCTTCGATTGTCTTCTTACCATTATGGCTAAGATACAAGAAGATGATAGAAAGGTTTCTTTTGTCTTTGTTGGTGATTTTAATGCTCACCATAGGGAGTGGTTAAGTTCTATCTCTCCTACCGATCGCCATGGCTTAAGAGCTTTAGACTTTGCCACTGAATCAGGCTGTGAGCAAATCATAAATGAAGCTACTCACAGGTCTGGTAATTGCTTGGACCTTGTATACACTGACTCCCCTGGCGTTATAACTGGTAAGGTTGGTTCTCCAGTCGGGACATCTGATCATGCCTTGATTTCATTATTAGTGAAGACTGAGCAGCCTGTCCCTGATATATCATATTCTTGTAAAATTTATATGAAATCCCAAGCAGACTGGAATGGGATTTTACATGATATTTGTGCTTGAATTGGTCACAATTATATAATAGTGTAGACCCTGTTGTCCCTTTGAATGAGAATCTAGTCAACATAATTGATAGGCGTATCCCTTCTCGTGTGCTAAGGTAACGAGTGAAGGACAAACCGTGGTTCAATGATGATTGTAAACGTGCTTTTTTGGAGAAGCAGGAGGCCTATCAACTTTGGAAGGGTAACAGATCAGATTTGACCTGGAACAACTATACTCAGCTTCGAGCTTTTGCTCAGAGAGTTTATGCCTCAACTGAAAAGGAGTACAATTTAACCATAAAAGAAACACTTTCTGGTACAACTCAGGAACATAAATGGTGGTCTACCCTTAAATCTGCACTCTTTGGTGTAGATGCAACAGTTCCTCCTTTACTTAAACCAGATGGCTCAGTCACTCAGTGTCCAAAGGAAAAGGCAACCCTTTTGGCTGATGTTTTTGACAGTAAACAGAGTAATGAAAAACTTGAACTTCCTCATTCCTGTTTTCCTGAGGCTAAACTAACTAGTTTAGCTTTTCGATCTCGTGAGATTAAAGCTCTGTTGATGGACCTTGATGCTTATGGAGGTGTAGACCCAAATGGTATTCTTTTTTTTTTTTTTTTTGTTATAATTACAGCAGATTTCTTAGCTCCAAAGTTATCTGTTATTTTGCGCAAGTTAGCAAGAAGAGGAGCTTTTACCACTAGTTGGAGAATTGGTAATGTTACTCCTCTATGTAAATGTGTTTGTGGTATCTCAAGTCCCACTGATTACCGCCCAATTTCCATAACTCCCATATTATCTAAAGTTTTTGAATGTCTTCTGGCAAAACGTCTTAATAGATTTGCTGAAGGTAATCATCTACTCCCTAGTTTGCAATTTGGTTTTCGTAAAGGCCTTGGAGCATGTGATGCCCTTCTTACAATCTCCAATGCTGTACAGAAATCCCTTGATTGTGGTCGGGAAGTTCGTATGATTGGCCTTGATTTTAGTGCTGCCTTTGACCGTGTTAATCATGAGGCCCTTGTTTTCAAACTGAAACAGTTGGGAGTGGGTGGGTCGTTTCTTAGCATTATTATTGATTTTTTAAGTAATAGATCTCAAAGAGTTGTTGTTGATGGACACCATAGTGATTATAGGAATGTGATATCCGGTGTTCCACAGGGTAGTGTTCTTGGCCCATTACTTTTCATACTATATACACATGACATGTGGTTTGACCTAGAAAACAAGCTTGTTGCATATGCAGATGATGCTACTCTCTTTGCATCAATTCCATCCCCTGAATGTAGATCTAGGGTTGGTGAATCCCTTAATAGAGATTTAGTTAGAATTAGTGCATAGTGCAAATTATGGGGTATGAAGTTGAATCCTAACAAAACTCAAAGTATGATTGTAAGTAGGTCAAGGACGGTGGTTCCTCAACATCCGGATCTCAGTATTGATAATGTTTCTTTAATATGTATGACTCTTTCAAAATTTTAGGTGGGATTCTCGACAGTAAATTTACTTTTGAGAAACATATAAGGTCTGTGTCTTCTTCAATTTCACAAAAAATAGGCTTATTGAGAAAGTTTTTCAAGATTTGCGGTGATCAATCTATTCTGAAGAAGTGTTTTAACTCTTTCATTTTACCTTGTTTTGAGTATTGTTCTCCTGTCTGATCTTCAGCTGCTGATTCTCATCTTAATTTGTTGGACAGAAACTTACGGTCTATTAAATTTCTTATTCCTGATCTAGATATTAATCTCTGGCACCGTCGTTCAATTAGTTCATTATATATGTTGCATAAGATTTTTCACAACTCTGACCATCCTTTACATTCAGATCTCCCTGGACAATTCTATCCTGTTCGTAATACTAGGCAGGCAGTTAATTCTAATAGCCAGGCCTTCTCCATCACGAGGCTCAATACTACGCAGTACTCTAGAAGTTTTATTCCAGCTGTGACCAAGTTGTGGAATGATCTTCCTAATCGGGTGGTTGAATCAGTAGAACTTCAAAAGTTCAAAGTTGGAGCAAATGCTTTTTTGTTGACCAGGCAGACATAGTCTTTTTATAGTTTATTTATGACATATTTGTTTTTGATGTTGTTGATAGTTTATTATATGACATGTCTGTTTTGACGTTGTTTCTTATTTTAGAATGATTTATTGTTAATTTGTTCTCTTCATTTATTTATTTCCTTATTTCATTTCCTCACTGGGCTATTTTTCCCTGTTGGAGCCCCTGGGCCTATAGCATCTTGCTTTTTCAACTAGGGTTGTAGCTTGGATAGTAATAATAATAATAATATTTATATATATATATATATATATATATATATATATATATATATATATATATATATATATATATATATATATATATATATATATATATATATATATGTGTGTGTGTGTGTGTGTGTGTGCGTGTGTGTGCGTGTGTGTGTATGTATTGCATATATATCATGAATATATATATAT
>NC_090728.1:197799332-197816832 GCF_036898095.1 Palaemon carinicauda
CGTAAATTTGTCTCTAATTTTCTAAAAATACATAACAACATGTATCATAATATATGGTGTTCAAATTATGTTAGTGATATCGGACTTATTAAACCTAAAACTTGAGACAACTGTTACTCTGTCGTTAAGCAAGTTCATAAATACTTCATACGCTTATGCTAATCTAAGCAGAATACTTCTACTTTAATATTCCTGTAGTTTGAAATTTCAATTATTAGGTTAGGTAATCATTAAACTGGCCTTTAATGCAATTTACACTGGAGAGATATTTGGTCATTGCTCCGCTGAAAATGAAGAGGATCGTAGGATTGAGTTGGTGATTAAAGATAGTTGCTTTGGGGGTATCTTAAAGATTTAGGTTTAAAAAAAAACACAAAAGAATATTGCACAAGGAGAAGGCGAAAGAAAAGAGAGAGAGAGAATTATTGTAAATTTTTATATTTTTCGTGATAATAATGGTAATAATTTAAATGATAACAATAATTTTATTAGTGCTATCAAGAGGTTGACAGGGAATGCTGTAGATAAGAGAAACTTTGGAAATAGTGAAATAAGAGATTCATACATAGAAAGAAGGGGGACTTTTGAATTTAATATGGAGAACATGAGGAAAATTGCAATGTGTGCAGACGTAAGAAAAATGAGATATTCAAAGGAAAAATTAAACAGAAAAGGTTATAGTCCAGGAAACTTGTTATGCTAATGAGGAGTAGACCTTTAAAGATAAACTTATTAATGTGTAGATACGGAGACAGCATTTGATTGACAGATTAGGATATTTGTAGATGTCTCAAAATAAAATGTAAAGTCAATTATTTAATTATAACACACCAAGATCATCATTTATCTGCCAGTTAAGTGTTTACAATGAGTGTATTACGAAGCATTTTGTGACTCGAATCTGATAAGAGGGAAACCTAGCAAATACTGGAATTTAAATAAAATAATGATAACAATCACAGAAATATAATTGGGTATAATACCAGAAACTGATAAAGCTCATAGCTGCTATTAGTCGAAAATAACTTAGTTTATATATATTTTTCTTTACAAGAGGAAAAGAAAGAAAATTTCTTGCTTTGTCGATATCTTAAACTATTTTCCAAATCCTGTGTTTAACTATACAAACCCCCCCCCCCCCTCTCTCTCTCTCTCTCTCTCTCTCTCTCTCTCTCTCTCTCTCTCTCTCTCTCTCTCTCTCTCTCTCTCTCTCTCTCTCTCTCTAAAACATCTATGTAAAACATGGCTTCCCAGATACTAAAAGGATACCCATGTGAAAAGGCCTCTTTAATCACTGAATAGGAAATTATAAAAGCCAGCAAGCGAAGAACTATATCATCCAGATTTTAAAAAGAAGAAAATGATATCATACGTTCATAAAGAGAAGCTAAGTTATGGCATCCGTGACTGAACATCGAAAATGGTTTTAACCAAACCACGGACAATAATACATCATGTCAGCTAAAGTTTATCATGACCATAAAATGATGAGGCTCTGGACAATAAAGTTAGGAGTAATTGATATTAACTGCCTCGTTCTTTGGAATTTATAAAATCTCTCACTCTCTCTCTCTCTCTCTCTCTCTCTCTCTCTCTCTCTCTCTCTCTCTCTCTCTCTCTCTCTCTCTCGTAAACCAAGTTCAAGATTATATTTAGTTTTAAATATTATTTTACTTTTAAATCTCTCTCTCTCTCTCTCTCTCTCTCTCTCTCTCTCTCTCTCTCTCTCTCTACAAATTCAAGATTATGATTAGTTTTAACGATTATTTAACTTCTAAAGTTCTTTCGATACTCTAAGTATTGCTTTTTTTTCAACCGAGGGCCTGAGTATGTGAATATGTGTGTTTTTATTTATATATATCTCCTTTCCCATTTAAAAAAAAAATACAGAGTTCGTATTACGCTTGTCCCCTTACCACGTTAGTCATATTATCGAAATATATGCATAGTATCATTACCACACTTTACGTAGTCAACCGTAAAAAAAAAAGAAAAAAATGGAAATGGGCCAGTTTAGGCTTGAGTCATCATGTTGGTTTCTAAATGAAGATAAGTTGGATGACATGAAAGTTGAATATTTTCATATATAGAGTTAGGGGAGAATTTTATATTGTATTTAAAAATCTCACTGAAAAGCAATTGTTAGTGATTAATATTATTAGGGTAAATAAATATCAAATGGATAAAAAAAAATGTAGTTATTGTTAAAAATAAATGATGGAAAATAACGTAATAATGATAATGTCAGGTGTAAGAAGCTAGATCCAGTAAGGAATATTGATGGCATAGTTCGAATATAGAGACATAATCCTTTTCAGATTTATCTCTAGAATCTTTTTTGCATCACTCGTTATGTGAAAATTAGTATACAAAAGTGGTTAATAATTATAGTTAAAGCATTCGGTGATGGAGTTGGTTAATCATTTATAAAACTAGCTTTAGACATTCGCCAAACCACTCGTTTATCAATTAAACAGATAATTAAAGTGAAAACAAAAGAAAGGTTAAGATCTATTATTGTAGAGAGTAACACAACTAGCAATCAAAATAAATTGGTTTAAATGGTAATTTATGGTAGTTTATCATGAAATGTCAAAACTTGTAGTAGCCGGTGTTTTTTTTTTCTTTTTTCTTTTTCTTTTTTATAGTTATTCTAGTATGGTTAGTTCTGGTTTATCAGTTCATTTTCATATAAGACATATAATTAACTGCTAATTTGGGTTATTTAAAAGATTTCCGAGACGCTTCATAAATATTTATCGGTTACGGTTGGAGGCAATTGACCAAAGATAAATTTCCCTTAACAGTGGCACAGATACTATTGAATAGTTACTTATACAGTATATGAACAGAAACACTCAGAACATAAAAACCGATTAGGCAAATGATACCAAAAAGGTTTGAGAACCTAATAAATTGGCACTTACATAGGAAAAAAAAAAAAAAAAAAAAAAAAAAAAAAAAAAAAAAAAAATGTACAATGATACATTGTGTTTGTCTTTAGTGTAATGAACGACTACCTTTTGTACTATGTCACACATTTCTTTTATACTTTCTGTTTGGATCTTCACTTTTGCTGATAAGAAATATGAAGAATGATAAGTGAATAAAATGTTCCAATTAATCTATCCATAATTCATTTTCATTCAACAGGATTCCTTCATTTTCCTTTATCAACAGAGTAAGGAAATACTTTTGGAATTCACAATAACAGTTACATACATTCCCATACTTCCTTCTCTATAGATTACTCTGTTTGAAGAACGTTGTTTATTACTAGATTTTTAAGGAAGAAGTATTAAAGTTAAAAACGGAGTATAAAATATGCGTCCGTGTCTCCTCTAACTTATGAGTTAGAGAAGGGTCCGGAATAGTTATGAGTGTATTTTTCCTGTCAAGAATTCATTACTCTATACCTTCTCTTTCATTAGAGAAAATCCAATAAGATACATGAATAAAAAAAAAAATCCATTACTTGTGAATAACGTCTTTGTAATTTCAACTTTTTGTCCACGTTTATGTAGTAAAGGTGGATGTTGGAGATTTTTTCATTTGATATATTTTAAACTGGAAATACTGAAGGAAAAACAATAGAAAAGATAGAAAATAATTAAGAGTTTATTCCTATATCTATCAAGTACCAAAATGTTATCTCCTTTCATGAATGAAAAAGAAGAAAACACAACTATATTTAGATATATGGCAAGGAATAGATTTACATTGTTATCTCTATTCTTTCTTAAAATTTTTCTTTTCCAAATCGCTCACTGTAAAGCTTGGTGTAAAAAAAAAAAAAAAAAAAAAAAAGTTATCCGATAATTCCAGGTATTTACAGATCAGTTAAATGAATTGTTGTGATGGTAGGATAGGGACAGTGGCAATGAGATAGCAGGACAATGCCCCAGGCACTGAACAAGTATACATAAGATCCGAGCCCAAGCCCAATCTCCACCCAAGCTAGGACTAGGCAATGGCTGCTGTTGACTCAGACCTATAGGCAACCCTAAGACTTAGCTAACAAGCAATAAGAGGTTGCAGACACTACAAGAAATTATCAAATTTGAGCAGGTATTCAAAGCCAGTCCGGCAGATTGCCTCGACTAATAGTCATAGTCCAAAAACCACACAAATTCCTTCTTAATTCTGTAAAAATGAAAATAAGTCAGTCAAAAAGAAAAGGAAAAAAATATCATTGCCAGCAAAGTAACGGATAAAGTGAACATAATCCTTTTTAAATTATATTTTAGACAAAACTGTCATCTAAAGCACCAAGATTTTCAACCTTAAAAAAAAAAAATGAATAAGACGATGTATAAATGTAGCTGCTATCATTACAATCATTAGATGTAAGGTAGCTCAGCCACTCTTCACGGAAAAAATATAAATTAAATTATATTATTATTATTATTAGAAGCTAAGCTACATCAATGGTTGGAAAGGTAAGATGTTATAAACCCAAGGGCTCCAACAAGGAAAAAAACCTGCTATGGAAATGAGATAAGGAAAGAGTACATTACAAGTACATTACAAGAGGAATAATACAATCAAAATAAAACATTTTAAGAACAGTAACATCAAAGTAGATCTAGAAGAAATGCCCTTTGCAGGTTACAAAAAAAAAACAAAAAAAAAAAAAAATGTACCACAGGAACATGAGACGATTTAAGATCTATTCAGAACAGGAAGTTCCATTCTCCTATTTTTAATGCATTGATTTTATTGCATTGCACCACAACAGAACTGTGCAATGATGACACAAGTGTTGTAATATATAAACAAATTTGAGCACATATTTTGCAACTAGAGAAGATCTTCGATGTAAGGACATACATTATATTAAAAAACACCATTGATAAATAATAATTCTAAAGAGCTATTAATGGTTGATACAATGAAACAGTTTAGGCAAACATAACTATGCAATGTTCATTTCATATGAAATGTTAGCAATACCTTATAGGTTAGTGCGATTCCCACAAAATTAACAGCCATCTGGCTGTGGGTATTACAAATTAATTAAATTTACCATGAAATGTTATCTAATAAAACAAAGGAAAGTTTATGTTATTATTCTCAATTGTAAAATTATAATAATATTACTATCCACGTATTATTTACAACTGTATAATCTTTTAATTCATTATCCTTTATTTCTTGATTTAATAATAATGTAAGTATTGATGGTGTGTTTCAATAGAAACTTTAGCACTGCTGGCACTACTAGCCTCCTGGCTAGTTCAGTGGTAACGTGTTCACCTTGCTTTCTCACCATAGTAGGAGGTTGGACTTGCCTGGCTGACGTTCTGGTGATCATCTTTTCTGATGAAAATGGACGTGAATCCAGATAGTTTTAACCTTAATGTTTATTAATAGTTTTAGCTCTCTCTGATTCTCTAGACTAAAAATAGTTTTCCGGCATGGTTATCATAGAACTGAATCTCTATTGCCCCACTTTCCTTAACAACACATGAATGACATGAAATCTTAAGTTTCCTTACCTAAAAAAAAAAAAAATCTTGTTATGTAAAATAATGATTATGAATATTATGTGAGTTTTGCAGAAAGAATAGCAATCAGGATTCGAAATGCTAAATGTCCTGAATCATTATCTTAGTCGTAATTATGACAGAAAGCGTATAGTTCTCTCATAGGTTATTAGAGAAGTTGGTGTTTATGTATCAAAACATTAATTTACGATTAGAAAAATAAAATATCATGCATTAATTTTCAGGAAATAAATCTTATGTACAATGATAAAACCATTAATAGTATACATCAACAATATCATAAAATTCTTATGTATTTTTCATTAACGCTTTACAGATACTTCATCATCAATTGTTACTATAATAGTTATTTTATCAAATATCGATTTAACTGTGTTTAAGCATTAAGCTTTTGATTCTTTCCTTGTTGCAATCTAAATTGTATAAAGATGAGGCAACTTTGTCAAATAATATGATCTGGGAATTATTTACCAACTCAAACTTTTGATTACAAAACGTTCAAGTTTCGAGTTTAACGAATATAATTTTTCTGATTGTAGGTGGTGCTCTCCGCACGTTCAAACTCTAGTACTTGGGAAAAATTGGTATCCAGTGAAACATTTTTGGTATAAGTTGGTCATAGCCCAATAGAACTGTTATTATCATCATTATTATTATTATTATTATTATTATTATTATTATTATTATTATTATTATTATTATTATTATTATTATTATCAATGATATTTTTTACGATTGGAGATGTCTTAACTGAATCATTGGTATACAACGCATGAGATGAGAGATTCATTGATGGAACAGAATCCTAATATTCTCCATTAGGGTTTTTTTCGCTCTGGTAATTATTTACACGTGGAATCAATTTTAAGCCAAGCAAGTTGTCCATTACTCAATTTCAAAGTGGTTTTGGTGGTTTTCCATAATGGACATTTTCATCTTTTATAGGTCAATTTAATTTCTATGTTCTCTCTTTCAGCATCCAAAACCCCTACAATTTAAAAGAGCTAGTAATAAAACGTTGCTGAAATAATTGATAACATTCACAGATTGAATAACTGCTATAATCAACTGTAACTATCGCAATCGACGGTTATTAGAACATCAAACTGCAATTCATCTATCATCTACTTTATTCTTTTTTAATCGTTGAAACACACGAATTAGCTAACGATAGTTCAGAAAATCATTCATCAATATTTTGTCATGATAGAGGATAATCATCACCTTAATCAATTAGGGTTTCCCTTCCTCGGTCCTATTAGGGGGTGAAACAGAGGATGAAAAATTTAAATGAATTATCTTTATCAGCGAATTTGTTTTAATATTTCAGATTTTAAGACTGCAAAGAAATAATTGTACTGAAATAATTTATTTATGGTTGGAAAAGGTAATACATAAGGTATACATGATAAATGTTCTTTTTCGAGTTACTGGAATAAAGTAAAGAGACTTGTGAGACCCCTATTAAAAACTTCAACAACCTACATGCTCACGATCCATTGAAGAAATCCGTGGGCTACCTATTCCAGTCTCTAGGATGTCTAGATTTATTTACCTAGGACAACACCACTCTTTACCAAGTGGAGTTTGTGCTAAATTTAAGAGATTGCTAACATAGAATCTAACAGCCACCATCTTCACACATATGAAGTGCTGTATATATCAGGTCTGAAACCATCGTTAAATGTCACTCAGATTTTCCCCCCGGAAACCATCCGTGAATATCACTCAGTTCTTCCTTCTGAAACCGTCTTTAGATATCACTCAGATCTTCCCTTTGAAACCATCCGTAAATATCACTCAGGGGTTCCTCCTGAAACCGTTAATAAATATCACTCAGTTCTTGCTTCTGAAAACATCCGTAAATATCATGCAGATTTTCATCCTGAAACCGTCATTAAATATCACTCAGATCTTACTGAAATCGTCCTTAAATATCACTCAGATCATCCTTCTGAAACCATCCTTAAATATCAGTCAAATCTAACTCCTGAAACCACCCTTAAATAACACTTAGATCATCCTTGTGAAAGCATCCTGAAGTATCCCTTAGATCTTCCTTCTGAAACCATCATTGAATATTACTCAGATCTTCCTCCTGAAACCATCCTTAAATATCACTCAGATCATCCTTCTGAAACCATCCTTAAATATCCCTCAGATCTTCTTTCTGAAACCGTCCTTAAATAGCACTTAGATCTTCCTCCTGAAACCATCCTTAAATAGCACTCAGATCTTCCGTCTGAAACCATCCTTAAATATCCCTCAGATCTTCCTTCTGAAACAGTCCTTAAATACCTCTCAGATCATCATCCTGAAACCATCCTTAAATATTACTCAGATCATCCCTCTGAAACCGTCGTTAAATAGCACTCGAATCACCCTCCCAAAAGCATCGTTAAATATCACTCAGATCTGCTCTCTGAAACCGTCACTTAGATCTTTCTTATGAAACCAACCTTAAATATCATTCACATCTTCCCTCTGAAACCGTCATTAAATATCACTAAGATCTTCCTTCTGAAACCGACCTTAAATATCACTGAGATTCTCCTTCTGAAACCGACCTTAAATATCACTCAGATTTTCCTTCTGAAACCATCCATAAATATAACTCAGGTCTTCCTTCTTGAACCAACCTTAAATATCACTCAGATCTTCCTTCTTAAACCACCCTTGAATATTACTCAGATCATCCCTCTGAAACCGTCGTTAAATAGCACTCGAATCTTCCCCCTAAAAGCATCGTTAAATATCACTCAGATCTGCCCTCTGAAACCGTCATTAAATATCACTTAGATCTTCCTTATGAAACCGACCTTAAATATCATTCAGATCTTCCCTCTGAAACCGACCTTAAATACCACTCAGATCTTCCTCCTGAAACCGTCATTAGATATCACTCAGATCTTCCTTCTGAAACCGACTTAAATATAACTCAGATCTTCCTTCTGAAACCATTTGTGAATATCACTCAGATCTTCCTTCTTAAACCAACCTTAAACATTACTCAAATCTTACTTCTGAAACCGTCTGTAAATATCATTTAGATCTTCCTTCTTAACCCGTCATTAAATATCACTCAGATCTTTCTTCTGAAACCGTCCTTAAATATCACTTACATCTTCTTTCTGAAACCACCCTTAAATATCACTCAGATCTTCCACCTGAAACCATCTTTAAATATTACTTAGATGTTCCTCCTGAAATAGTCCTTAAATATCATTTAGATCTTCCTTCTGAATCTGTCTGTAAATAACACTTAGAACCTCCTCTCGAAACCATCCTTAGATGTCGCTTAGATCTACCCTCCGAAATCATCCTTGAATATCACTCAGTAGATATTCTTTCTGCTCATCCTCGTAGTTGCTCTTATTGGGAATTCAACTGCCTCACCATAAACCACAGATGATGCTACTCTCTTTGCATCAATTCCATCCCCTGAATGTAGATCTGGGGTTGGTGAATCCCTCAATACAGATTTAACTAAAATTTGTGCATGGTGCTAATTATGGGGTATGAAGTTAAATCCTAACAAAACTCAAAGTATGATTGTAAGTAGGTCAAAGACGGTTGCTCCTCAACATCGGGATCTCAGTATTGATAATGTTTCTTCAAATTTGTATGCCTCTTTTAAAATTTTAGGTGTGATTCTCGACAGAAAATTTACTTTTGAGAAACACATTAGGTCTGTGTCTTCTTTAATTGCACAAAAAATTGGCTTATTGAGAAAGTCTTACAAGATTTTTGATTTGATCAATCTATTATGATGAAATGTTTTAATTCTTTCATTCTACCTTGTTTTGAGTATTGTTCTCCTGTCTGGTGTTCAGCTGCTGATTCTCATCCTAATTTGTTGGACATAAACTTATGGTCTATTAAATTTCTTATTCCTGATCTAGATATTAATCTTTGGCACGGCTCATTATGCATGTTGCATAAGATTTTTCATAACTCTGACCATACTTTACATTCAGATCTCCCTGGACAATTCTTTCCTGATCGTAATACTAGGCAGGCAGTTAATTCTAATAGCCAGGCCTTCTCCATGATGAGGCTCAATACTACACAGTATTCTAGAAGTTTTATTCCAGCTGTTACCAAGTTGTGGAATGATCTTCCTAATCGGGTAGTTAAATCAGTAGAACTTCAAAAGTTCAAAGTTGACCAGGCTGACATGAGTCTTTTTATAGTATATATATGACATATATGTTTTTGACGTTGTTAATAGTTTATATAGGACATATCTGTTTTGACGCTGTTACTGTTCTTAGAATGATATATTGTTAATTTGTTTTCATCACATATTTATTTTCTTATTTCCTTTCCTCACTGGGCTCTTTTTCCTTATTGGAGCTCTTGGGTTTAAAGAATCTTGCTTTTCCTATTAGGGTTGTAGCTTGGCTAGTAATAATAATAATAGTAATACTATCCTCCGGAACTGGAAAGTAATTATATCCAGAAACTCCTCCATTTTAAATCCCGATTACAATAGCAGGAACTCCAATCAACCAGGCAGCTCAAAGAAAGAAGACACTATAGTCCACTTCTTTTAGCGAGGCATATTTGCACCGACTCACAGCGGTGCCCTTTTAGTGCGGAAAAGTTTCCTGATCACTGATTGGTTAGATAAGATAATTCTAACCAATCAGCGATCAGGAAACTTTTCCGAGCTAAAAAGGCACCGCTGCGAATCGGTGCAAATCTGCCGCGCTAAAAGAAATAGACTATAATTAATCAACAGCAATAATCCTGATGATGTTAAAATGATATTCTGGAATTTGGCATTACTACCAAAATACCAAGGTAGCCTAATATCTGGAGTGTAGAGGAGTACAAAGGTTCACATTACGTTTCACATATCTTTCATTTTTTCTGAGTAACAAGTTGGCCACACCTAACGAGGTAGGTTTTGCTTCTGCAGAAAGACTAGATATTTAATAATGTTGCTTCCCCAAGAGACTGTCCACTAGACTAGGAATTTTAGTGCTCTTGCCTAAGCAAAATATTTGAAGGCACGTTAATGCTTGGCATTATCATGTACCCCCTTAAAGTGTAATTATCTCATTCAACGCTAAGATAAATCCATAGTTACATACTACGGCCACGGCAGCTTCAACAAAGACACATTTTGAACCCACCCCAACTATTACAAGGCAGATGCTGTTCCTTGTTCTTTGGTTGAATCATTTTACACAAAACTGTGTAGTCTAACATTGGCAATGAGGATTACAAGTTCTAAAGTACCATGAAGGTAGCCGATGTACAAGAAAAAAATCATTCATTCCTTTAACTGATAATTTCGCAGCTAGATAGTTTCCATTATTTTCTTGAGCAGAATACAAGAATCAAAACATGATACTCATATAAAACAATATTAGCTTTTTGTGGAATTTATCACTTACATTACCCCTTCCTTCATACTGAACGAAACTAGATGGGCCACACACAAGCAGTTGTTCTTAACCTGGGGAGTTCACAAAAGAGGGTTCCTAAGGCGTGCGAGAATGACAATGAATTATTAATGGAAAATATATTAAATATATTTTCCGATATGCATGCTACTTTTTCTACTAAGAATACAAATAAGATAGTGTAAAATACAATGAATAATAATAAAAATAATAATAATAATAATAATAATAATAAGAAGAAGAAGAAGAAGAAGAAGAAGAAGAACAAGAACAACAACAACAATAATAATAACAATAATAATAATAATAATAATAATAATAATAATAATAATAATAATTATTATTATTATAAAAATAACATGAATATTAATAATAGTAATATTGATATTAATAATAATAATGATAATAATAACAATAATAATAATAATAATAATAATTATTATTATTATTATTATTATTATCATTATTATTATTATTATTATTATTATTATTATTATTATTATTATTATTATCAAAGTCTACTTGATAAAGAAAATGCTAGAATAAATATATTTTTTGTTGAAAATCTGCCTAATCCTCTGAAAATTTCATTTGCTTTGCTTATTTACATTTAAATCCTATTTCTAAAAGGGGTTCCGCACACACCTTTATTAAATATGACTGCAGGTCCTTTAAAATGTCAAAATACACAGCCAAAGTTTATTTACAATTGGATCTTAACTATGATCGTTTTATAAGTCAGTCAAGGCATTATCAGCATCATCATCATCTTCTACATAAGGCTCTATAGTCCTCAGCCATGTAGGCTGGGGTGTTCCAGCTTTTCTGGTGCCTTGAAAGTTTAGTGAGCTAATGTCTCATGGATAGTGCGAAGAGCATGCCCAAACCATTTTCATCTACCCTTCACCCTGATCTCATCCACACTAGCACTCGAGTAATCTCCCCAATATTCTTCTGAGGGCTTTGCTCTTAAATCTACAAAATCTGTTGGATATTGCTTTATTGTCAAACCACGACTCATGTCCGTATAGTAACACCGATCTCAGTGAACTGATATATAGCCTGATTTGTATTGGTGATTTTAGGTGATTTGGTGTCCAACCTTTACCTGACCTATCCATTAGCGGATTTGCATTTTTCAATTTTTCATTAAACTCCAATTATAGAGACCCTGTGTAGATCATAGTTCCTAAATATTGAAATGGATCTATCTAATTAATCCTTTCTCCTTCAAATGGTGTTTCATTTTCCATTTCATATTCCGACTTTATCAATTGAATATATTTATGCAAATCAAATTTTCAGGTGAGGATGCTGGTTTTCAACTAAAAATATATTTGATCTTATGTAAAGAGCATAAAGTTCTCTTTTATTCAATCTATCTTCTAATCCATTTATTGTGCAAAGCCCTTTATCAAATAGAATATAGTGGATGTTAGGGTTAAATTGCATTCTTTGTTTGCTTGATTAATACAGCTTCACTTTACTCAATTATGACTTTTAGTTCCTTTATTACCTCTCTAATGGCACACACATAGCGTGGTCTTGTTCAAAAGGTATCGGAACAAAAACGGGTCACACAAGAGTCGTTAAGAACCATTCACCTTCTGTTTGGGTTGGTAGTGCCAATCAGTACTCCGATCGTTTATTTGTTTCCAGTCCAGCTTTATTCAGGACGATCATTTTCGTTTTTTGGGGAAAGGGCACGATCAACAATATACTCGAAAAATAACATTTATTCCTAAAAGTTTGAAGCTAAATAGATACTTTTAATTATTTATTTTAATCAATAATAATCCTCTGATCATTGAAAGAAATCGTAAATCTGTGAGATTAGAATATAAGCTCATATTGAACAAAAGGATGTAGAAAATTAATCTAAGCTGTTCCTATTTCAAAACAATAAGTTGGTGGTAAGTAAGATATCTATGTACACCGATTTTTAAATTTATCTATAGAAGAAAACTTGAGATAATATAATAGAAAGACTTGTGTTCTTTTCCTTTTGATAAAATCAGACCAACATTTTCTTAGCAATTTATAATGCTCAGTCTTATATTCTAGTTTATTACGTGACTTTTACTATAAAAACTAACATTTTATTATAAATTTGATCTATTTATTTAATCACTTGTGAGTTACAGTATTATCATGCATACGGCAAAATCTATCGATATTTCCTTTAAATATTAATTAACGGAGATCCAGCCGACGAAAGGTATACCTGAAGGCAAAATTCAAGAATTCATCTTTTAACCTTTGATCGACATTTAATTGGGTGGACGAATGAAAATCTGATTTAAACTGTAAGCCTTTTTTAATGACGTGGTCGAGATATTCAGAAAAAAAAAATATGTTTTTCTTTTCAAAAATCTATTTCAGATTTGAATCCTTCAGTGAAAAAAAAATGTTATCAAAACTCCTAAAGGAGATACTACCGTTGACATTCTACCGTTGAAGAGATATTGGGTCCTTTGACTGGCCACAAAGTACTACATTGGATCCCTCTCTCTGGTCAGGGCTCATTTTCCTTTGCTTACGCGTCCACCAAATAGTCTGGCCTATTCTTTCCACATTCTCCTCTATCTGCATACACCTAACAACAGTGAGATTACCAAACAGGTCTACTTTGTTGAAGGGGCTAAATACAGCACATTAATTGTTCAGTGGCTATTTTCCTCTTGGTATGGGCAGAAGAGACTCTTTACCTATGGTAAGCAGCTCTTCTTGAAGAAGGATATTCCAAAATCAAACAACTGTGCTCTAGTTTTAGGTAGAGTCATAGACCCTGTACCATGGTCTTCCACTGCCTTGGGTAGAGTTCTCTTGCTTAAGGGTACACTCAGGCAGATTTTTCTCTTCTGTTTGCTATTTTTGTAAATTTTTATAGTTTATATATGGCAAATGTATTATAATATTGTTACTCTTCATAAGATGTTTTACTTGGTTGTTCATTACTCATAGTGTATCTATTTTCTTATTTCCTTTCCTCACTGGGTTAATTTTCCTGTTGTAGACCTTGAGCTTATGGCATCTTGCTTTTCCAATTAGTGTTGTAGCTTGGAATATATATATATATATATATATATATATATAATATATATATATATATATATATATATATATATATATATATATACATATATATATATATATATATATATATATATATATATATATATATATATATATATATTATATATATATATATACATACGTGTACATATTAGTGAATATATATATATATATATATATATATATATATATATATATATATATATATATATATATATATATATATATATATATATATATATATATATATGTATATATATATAAACATATATATATATATAAATATATATATATATATATATATATATATATATATATATATATATATATACATGCGTGTGTACATATTAGTGTGTGTGTATATATATATATATATATATATATATATATATATATATATATATATATATATATATATATATATACATGCGTGTGTACATATTAGTATATATATATATATATATATATATATATATATATATATATATATATATATATATATATACATACATACACACTAATATGTACACACGCATGTATATATATATATATATATATATATATATATATATATATATATATATATACACTAATATGTACACACGCATGTATATATATATATATATATATATATATATATATATATATATATATATATATATATATATATATGTATATATATTCATAGATATATATATGTATACATACATATATATATATATAAATATATATATATATATATATATATATATATATATATATATATATATATATATATAAATATATATATATATATATATATATATATATAGACAGTATATATATATATATATATATATATATATATATATATATATATATATATATATATATATATATATATATATATAAGGATATGAGTGCATATGTATTATGTATATACATACAGATATATGCCTATATATAAATGTATATAAATATATATAAATGTATATATATATATATATATATATATATATATATATATATATATATATATATATATATATATATATATATATGTGTGTGTGTGTGTGTGTGTGTGTGTGTGTGTGTGTGTGTGTGTGTTTGTATGAACATCACCAAGAAGTAATTCCCATATGAATTTCTGATATGTAGTGGTACAAAAGGCCTGAAATGATTGCATTCGTTGCACTTTGAAATTAGCTGATGTTATGAAATTAAAAACCCTGCAACCCTTTGTTTATGGATATTTAATTTAAGGATTTATATTGCTTCCTAATATTTATTTAATAAGATATAATTAACAGCCACCAGGATATGAATTAATAGCTATGCTCTCTCGTCCCTTTTCCACTGGAATATTCCAGTCTTCATATAACCCATCGTCAGGAAATATCTGATGGAGGAGGGTCGGTATCGAGTAACTTCTTCGTGGCCAAGCGAGACCTGACTTACGACATCGTCACTCAGTAAGTTTGATGTTTACGGCTTGATTAAAGCTTCGTCGTATAAATCAGGTATTGTATCTTAAGTTTCCATTCATTTTGTTTTGAAGGAATCGGCGATAATGGTTACAAGAATCTCTCTCTCTCTCTCTCTCTCTCTCTCTCTCTCTCTCTCTCTCTCTCTCTCCTCTCTCTCTCTCTCTCTCTCTCTCTCTCTCTCTCTCTCTTTCGTGGTTTAGATTTAGTTAAAACATTCTAAAATAACATACATATCATTAAGTTCAAGGAAAAAGTAAAATATCTAAGAGCGGTTTACAATTGGATCTTAAAATATGTAGCTATAAATATGATTTCTCTGAGACAAATATCAAATGTGATATAACATGAAATGTGCTCTTGGATATTGCAATAATAATTCTGTCGTTATGAGAAAATAATTTTATGGTGCCACGGAAATATTGGCATTTTCTGTTTTCTCTAGACACCCGGTTTTCTGGAAGGAAATAAGAAAAGATTTTGGATTTTTTAGCCCTTATTATTTTAGTTTTTATGTGAAAGACAGTGATTTTTCCAATAGTGTACACATATTTATCTGATAATGGTTAGCATAACACAACTTCCTAGTATCTGAATACTTAAAAAGATAGTTTTAAGTAAAAGGACATGTAACATTATTACCCTTTGCTTTAAAATCGATCTTCAGTATATATAGGGAAAATCAGACAATATATCAGTTTAGTGAGATCGGTGTTACTCAATGGACATGAGTCATGGTATGACAATGAAACTATCTCCAATAGACTTCGTAGATTTGAGAAAAGAAAAAACCCTCAGAAGAATATCGGGAGTTAAATGGCAGGACAGGATTAGAAATGAAACTTTAAGAGAGATTGCTTGAGTGCCACATGTGGATGAGATCATGACGAGGGGCAGATGGAGGTGATTTGGGCTCTTCGCACTCCCCAAGAGAGATTAGTAAAACGTTCAGCTAGGCTCCACAAGGCATTAGGGGAGTAGGAAGTCTCAGGCCTACATGGCTGAAAACTATGAAGTACAAAGTAGATGGTGAATGGAGAATTATTGAATTAAAAGCTCAAAATAGAGACGATTGGTGAAATCTGATCGCGACCCTTTGCATCAATAGGCGTAGGAGGAGATGATGATATATAGACAAATCATACTTGGTAAATGAAATAAAAAAAAAAAAAAAAAAAAAAAAACGGTGATTACAAAAGAACTGGAAAGCTTAATATCATGGAGATATGGAGAAGGGTTTCTTTTTCCCAAGGCAAAAACTCACAATTAACATTTGGAAAATTAGTAGTTTTTCCAGCATATAAAATATCTTTTGATCTCAGCAATGAATTATCGCTACCAGAAAATGATTTGATTAGATTAAGGCCTGGAATCATTTGAAATTATGATTTCTTTCCGTTTCTATTTTAATTTTAAAAATAGCAATTAAAATTCTTATAAAAGCATAATTATGATTTTCCTTTGTGTGTGTGTGTATGTAAGATCATTGGAGATTCATAACAAAAAATATAATTCAAAGAAAAGACAGTTAAAATTTTTTGCATGTAATTTATTACAGACTCTTATGTTCATTAAAAGAAATTCCAAAACACCAATATCAACATATATTTCACAAATATTCGGAAATATTGAAGAAAATACTTTTCACGGAGAGAATATTCAATAACATGTTCAATCATCTCTATCTACAAAGACAAAAACATTCAACTAATAAACATACAAAGAAAAACTTTAGAAAACACTAAATGAAAAATCGTCGAGGAAAGTGAGGTCAAACACTATATAAAACACCATTTTGATTACAAATATATATAAGCATTACCAGAAGTTCGGAGCAAAACCTAATTTGCCTGGAAAAGGAAGTGCAGAGATATTGTATCGTGGTGATTGCAATGAATGACACAATAGAGCAATAAATCTCGAATAACAATGATGGTTTGTTTGTTTCCCGATTTCATTAATGTGTAAGATAAGAGATGTAGATAACGATGGAATACTGATATGTATTTATATATATATATATATATATATATATATATAT
>NC_090728.1:197824332-197837810 GCF_036898095.1 Palaemon carinicauda
TTGTAATTAATAGTCATTCTAATTTAATAGTGCACAAATAAATTGATCGGCGATCACTTTGTTTCACGATTACGATATGAATGTAGCACAGTATGCAATGCCTCTAATGCAAATTAATTCGGTTATCGGGAAATATGACTTAGATATCCACATACGTTAATGGCCATTATACTATTGAACAAGCTACGATTGAAGCAAGCACTAAATATAATCCAGGGTTTTTTTTTTTTTTTTTTTTTTTTTTTTTTTTTTTTTTTTTTTTTTTTTTTTTTTTTTTTTCAGATTCTACAAGGAATAATGTTTTATAAAGTTCATTTAATCCATATAGATTTCTAATATCACATATTGATATTTAATTGACCATAAAGAATACTATAGTGTCAGCATCTAGACATAAGTTTCGTTACCACTAATAAATGAAAGTCAAAATGTTATATTCTACTTCTTGTGTACTTATGATTAACTGAATCGACTAATCAGTTATTTCATTACTAGTCTATATTTTACTAAAGATATTCACCGAAATGCCAAGGAAAATTTAGATTATTAACATTATACATATATGCCATTCCAATGTACCCATTTAAATAACCATAATTACATTATAATTTTCACCTTCCTTAAAGCAAATGTTCTGTTAAGAGATATCATATAAATCATCGAAATACAAAGCATTTTCGATCTTACTTTTTAAGAAAAACCATAATATAGAAATCTTATTAAATCTATTCACTTTCTCCAGATAGTTTCACCTCAAGGCTGCGCTTAGAGAATGACAAGTATAAATTTCTTTAGTTTTAGAGTCTTGGCCAAATTAACTCTGTAAGGGACTCACTACCCCGTTTCACAAAAATGGACCATAATAAAGATGATTAGAATAATATCAGCGGTAATATGAACGACAGTAAGAAAAGAATAATAAAAAGAATAATACAAACATTATTAGCACTAGTAATTGGAAATACTGCTATTTTCTGATAGTAATACATTTGAAATGAGTGATACGACGAGATCTAATACAGGTTACGGAATTAGCATATTTTTTTAGATATTTTACTTAAATAACAAATAATATAGTCATATATCAAATGGTATTATGACCATTTATAAAGAGATGTATCAGGATTATAGTAAAAAAATTCTTTTTTCATTTGCAGAATTAATAATGAGTAAAATACATAAAAGATATTTAATAAGTACTAAGCTCTTGGTTTAAACTTAATTCTATGAATTATTTTATGAATATGGCAGAAAGGGTTCACATATGTTAATGAGCTAATATATGCATCTCATAATGTTTTCATTAACCAATAAAATGAAGCAGTATTTTTGGGGGGTGGGTGTTATTGAACTCAGATCTATCATGTCCGAATAATCATGAATTTTATAAGATTCACTTATAGTAATATAGGCACATGTCTATGCATATAATTTTTTTTTACTTTAAATATACATACACACACACACACACACACACACACACACACACACACACACATATATATATATATATATATATATATATATATATATATATATATATATATATATATATATATATATATATAAACAGAACATAGGATCTAATTTTCAAAGAACCTGTTTGTGTTTGGTTTCAATGTAGGTCCTGACAGAAAAATTCCAGAGTGACGGATTGGGTTTAAGCCGATAAACAGATTATCTCTCCGGCTTTTACGCCTGATACTTGGTGGATAATGTTACTAGAATTACTATAAACTGGCATAGGTCACTTGCCTCAGTTAGATAGGCACTGAGCATCAAAAGGAACTACCTATCCTTTGATAAATCTAGTATATGAGGTCTTTTTCGTCAAAAGGCGTATAAGGAGGTGATGATGATGATTTGGAAACTAGTTCCATACTGTCCTTCGCAAAGAAACTTTTTGAATCATATCTCTCTTCCATAAAGGCTAGATCCAGTTGCGATTCGGAACTTTCTCTGAACCTTATCTGAGAATCTGAATTCGAGAGGGGGGCGTTGTTAAATCAAGTACTAGATACTTCACTTGTCTAAAAATGTCCCTTTTTCGTACCTCTGACGTGGGTGGAGGGTGGGGTAGAATATTCGATTTCGTTTTGCTAACTTCATTCTCTCTTTCTGTCCAGTTCGAGTTAGTCTTCTCAGGACAACGTTTTTTTTTCGGGTGTAAATGTTGCACTTTGGTGATGCCGAAAACTCTAGTTAGTTTTAAAGTGTCAAACGTATTAGATTATGAGCGTATGAGTTTTATACATAAATACATAAATTCATATATATATATATATATATATATATATATATATATATATATATATATATATATATATATATATATATATATATATATATATATATATATATATATATATATATATGTGAATTTTTACTGTATGACATTTTGCATGAGTATACATACACACACACACACGCACACACACACACACACACACACACACATATATATATATATATATATATATATATATATATATATATATATATATATATATATATATATATATATATATATATATATATATATATATATAATGTGTATATATACTGTATGTCATTTTGCAGAGTATATATATATATATATATATATATATATATATATATATATATATATATATATATATATATATATATATATATATATATATATGTGTGTGTGTGTCTATAAATATATATGTATATATATATATATATATATATATATATATATATATATATATATATATGTGTGTGTCTATAAATATATATATATATATATATATATATATATATATATATATATATATATATATATATTTATATATATATATATATATATATATATATATATATATATATATATATATATATATATATATATATATATATATATATATATATATATATATATATATATATATATATATATATATATATATATATATATATATATAGCCTTGACGAATAGTCTTGACAACATCTATCATTTTTATTATTGCCAACCCTTCGTGATTTATACCATTTTCATTGCTAAAGAACACAAAAAACATGATAAAACATTCATTACAAAACACAGTTCATTATACAATACAGAAAACAATTTAAAATAATCTTATGTAGCAAAAATACAGTAAGATTAACTAAAAATGTAATGAAAAAAAAATAAATAAAAGTAAAGTTGTCTGAGGAGACGGACTTGACTATTTTAAGCAAGATAACTAAGTAACCGACTACCTGAACTGTGACACTTAAAAACGGATTTTGAGCGAAGCAAAAAATCTATTTTTGGGTGAGATGGCCATGTCGTCCTGATGGAAGTTCCTATAGGGTAGCTTCCTAGGGTATATTACAACTACGGCGATATTCCCAGAGAATTTACCTTAAGGTACCAGAATTCTAACACCTGGAGCGAGTATCCCTCGTGAAAGGGATATCGCGATATATCAGAGGACGTATTCTTGACACGCCACATGGCAATCTGCATCATGGATAGAGATTTCGTCTCGTAGGAGGCGATTGGCAAGATACGAATTCGGGAAAGAAAAAGGGGAGCCGCTCCCAAGGCTTCCCTATCCTCCGATTCGTATGCGTGCCTGGCGCCAATCCTGGCGCCATCTGTATTCCTTGTAGCGTACACGAGGTGCTACAGATACTGTATGTAGGGATTGGTCCTACAGCCCTTTCTTAGAAAGGCAAGGGCGGGTCCATCAGGACGACATGGCTATCTCACCCAAAAATAGATTTTTCGCTTCGCTCAAAATCCGTTTTTTGGGCTCAAGCCATGTCGTCCTGATGAAAGTGTACCAGAGCATTACTGTATCTGTGGATTCTCAGAACGTGCCGTACTCCCCGGAGGTAATTTTTCCCCGGTCGACTAGACCTAGAGACCTAAGATGTTACCGTTATACATCTTTTCAACTAACTATAAACTATGTCAGAGCTTCCTGCCCCCTACAGGGAAGAGTCCTACTAGACTCTGGAAAAGTCTCGAAGAGTACATATACCTATGTATGAATACCAGGCAAGCTAATATAGTTGTCTCGCCCTATATTAAGTAAAGCATAGTTTGTAAAGAATCACTGCGTATATATATATTGACCAGTAATCCGCACAATACTTGTATTGGACTAAGGTTTATATCCGCATAGGAAGAAACTAATAAAACCGCCCTCGTTCCTTTATGGGACGGAGTCCTCCCATTAGGGGACTACATAAACCCATGCAACATAGCTTGCATAACGGAACAATTCTATTAGAATTATCACAGATAAGATACATAGAATAAATGCTCAATTATACCAATAAATTGACACAGGTGAAAGAGACGCAAGGTTCTCAAGAACAAATTTATTGACAGACAATAAATAGACAGGTTAACAATAATTATATATATATATATATATATATATATATATATATATATATATATATATATATATATATATATATATATATATATATATATATATATATATATATATATATATATATATATATATATATATATATATATATATATATATATATATATATAAAGAGGATAACTCAAAACTTTAAGCATAAGTATAATAGTAAACAGAACTTGTTTATCTGAAAGAAAAAACATTAAACGCCACTTTTTTAAGATACCGAGGTATCAAGTCATAAAAGTCTGTAATACAAATCAATCACTTTGGCGTTAGAAACGCTCGGCACACATGTCTGTACTTATGCTAGGTTCACCTTTGAAAAAGGAACAGTCTATGTGGGCACTCGGTGCCCTCATTTAGTTTGTAGTACAGTATGTACCTACACACTCACCCTGGACTTAATCGTCCCAATTAAGACCACTGTTCCTCGCAGAGTTAAACAGTAGGGTTAACTACACAACCCACTGCTACCACAGATCTCTTTAGTTCCTCTACTTGCTTCGCATAGTGGCGAAAGAACACTCTGGAAGACTTCCAGCCCGTGTATGAACGGAGATGTTCAAAATCCATACAATTAAAGAAATTTAGGGATGAGGAAACTTTCCTCGGATCGTGACCTGCGGGTGTACTGTCAGGATCCGCTCTGCGAATAAAATATGTGATTTTCGCTCTGAGTTGATTCAGAGATAAATTTGAGCCTGATGTTTCTCCCCTGAATAGTTGACCACCCTTGAAGTCTGAAGTTCTACGAAGATTGACCTTTAGGCATTCTACTGGACATAGAGATGCATCTTCTTTCAGAGGGCAGATTCTCCAGGGACCCCACCTGTTGGTGGGTAACTCATTCTTGGCGAGAAACGTAGGATCCGGAAACAGGTTCAGATCCCCCCCATCCAGGAACTGAACACGACCTGCCTCTCTCGAGAGGGCTACGATCTCACTAATCCTGGCCCCGGACGCGAGTGCAAATAGGAAAATAACTTTTTGCGTCAAATCCTTTAACGCACATTCTTCATTGCTCAGCAGGGAGGCGAAATGAAGAACTTTGTCTAAAGACCAATAGATGTGCTTTGGAGGTGCTGAAGGTCTGAGCCTAGCACAGGCTTTCGGAACTTTATTAAAGATCTCGTTACCTAGGTCGATCTGGAAGGCAAATAAAATGGGTCTCATCAAAGCAGATTTACACACTGAAATCGTGTTAGCTGCCAACCCTGGGCCATGGAGGTGGATGAAGAAAGATAAGCAGAAGTCTGTTGAGATCTCCTGCGGATTCTTTGCCTTTACAAAGGCCACCCATTTTCTCCAAGATGACTCATATTGCCTTCTAGTCGATTTGCTCTTATATTCCTCTAGGAAGTTTATGCTGGCTTTCGAAATCCCGAAACGCTTTCTCACCGCAAGGGCGAGAAAATCATGAGCTGCAGGGTCCGGGTTTTCTGTAATGAAGCGCAGACAGTCGACTTCTGGACTCACTGGGTCAGAACTGGATGTGGTAGCGGCACAAACTTCAGCTGTAGTTCCAACGCCAAGGGGAACCACATGCTGTTCGGCCACTCGTGGGCCACTAATGCCGCTACCCCTTTGAAGGATCTCAGTTTGTTGAGGACCCTCAACAGAAGGTTGTGAGGGGGGAACAGATAAATCCTGGACCATCTGTTCCAGTCGAGGGACATCGCGTCCACTGCTTTCGCTAAGGGGTCCTCCTACGGGGACACGTACAGGGGCAACTTCTTGTTGTCTTTCGTCGCAAAGAGGTCTATCTGCAGTTCTAGGACTTGATTCAGAATGAAGGAGAATGATCCTGCGTCTAAGGACCATTCTGACTCTATCGGTGTGAACCTGGATAGAGCGTCCGCTGTCACATTGCGGACTCCTTGAAGGTGAACTGCCGACAGGTACCACTTCTTCTTTTCCGCCAATCGGAAAATGGCTAACACCACCTGGTTGAGAGGTGGTGACCTCGACCCTTGTCGATTCAAGCATCTGACAACCACCTCGCTGTCCATCACCAATCTTATGTGGATCGAGGGACGCGGGGAAACTTTCTTTAAGGTAAGGAGCACTGCCATAGCTTCTAGAAAGTTTATATGAAAGGTCCTGAATAGCTTGGACCAAGTCCCCTGGACTTTTTTCCGATGAGAGTGACCTCCCCATCCCTCCTTTGAGGCGTCTGAGTGAATCGTCATCGACGGGGGAGGTGGCTGAAGAAGAACCGACTTCTTTAGATGTCTGGCTTGGGACCAAGGCCTGAGAAGAGTACGTAGCCGAGGCGGCACTGGTCTTCTCAGATCTCTTCGCGCGTTTGATGCATACCTTCTCCAAACTCCGGTTGCATCCTTTAGCTGTGCTCTTAGCACTGGGTCTGTCACAGAAGCAAACTGGAGAGAGCCTAGTACCCTCTCCTGTTCGCGTCTTGATATCCTTTCGGAATTTAGACGTCTCTTGACAGAGCCCGCTATCTCCTTCCTTTTCTTCGTCGGGATAGAGAAACTGTGTGACAAAAGGTCCCAGTGGATTCCCAGCCACTGGAACTTTTGGGATGGAGAAAGTCGAGACTTTTTTTCTGTTGATCTTGAAGCCTAGGTACTCTAGGAACTGGATCACCTGACTGGAAGCTTGCAAGCATTCGGTCTCGGATGCTGCCCACACCAGCCAGTCGTCCAGGTAGGCTACTACCTGAATTCCCTTTAGGCGTAATTGTTTGAGAGCTGCGCTCGCAAGCTTAGTGAAAATCCTTGGGGCTATGTTTAGCCCGAATGGCATGGCTCTGAAGGCGTATAGTCTCCGTTGTAGCCTGAACCCTAGGTAGGGGGAGAGTCGACGGCTGATTGGAATGTGCCAATAGGCGTCTGACAGGTCTATAGAGACTGAGTATGCCCTCTTGGGCAGTAAGGTCCTTATGTGTTGCAGTGTTAGCATTTTGAATTTGCAATTCACTATGAACTTGTTGAGTGGCGACAAGTCCAGAATGACTCTGAGCTTTTCCGAGTCTTTCTTGGGAACACAAAACAGCCTCCCTTGGAATTTGATGGACTTCACCTTTCGGATCACCTTTTTCTCCAACAGTTCTTGAACGTACTCCTCTAGAACGGGGGTGGAGTGTTGGAAAAACCGAAGGCACGGGGGTGGAGTGCTGTACCAGCTCCAGCCCAGTCCATTCTTGAGTAGGCTTTGGGCCCAGGGATCGAAGGTCCAACAATCCCAAAATTTCATCAGTCTCCCTCCTACCGGTATCGTTTCACTTGGACTGCCGTCCTGAGTTCTTGCCTCCCTGACCACGACCATCCTGAATCCCCTTCCCCTTGAGGGGCGCCTAGACGAGCCTCTGGCTGCTCCTCTAGGCTTTGCTCGAAAGGAAGAAGACTGTCCTTCCAACGTTGGGGTGAATACGGTGGACTGACCTGGCACAGCCTGGGGTACCCACTGAAAAGTGGTCGGGGTTTGTGCCACCATCTGGGGCACTGGAGGCAATGGCAATTGCAGTTGCTGTTGCTGTCTAGAGGGCTTGGCTGGCCGAGACGGTAGCCTAGTCCTCATATTCTTCCTCTTTGGTTGAGGACCCTCATCCGGGGAAGACTTTCTTTTGATAGTCAGGCCCCACTTCTGGAGAAGGTTTCTATTCTCCACGGCGGCCTTATCAACAACTTCTTTTACCACATCGGTAGGGAAAAGGTCTTTTCCCCAAATGTTGGAGGAGATTAACTTCCTTGGCTCGTGCCTCACCGTAGCCCCGGAAAACACGAACTCCCTACAAGCTCTCCTTGCCTTGTCGAAGCCATAAAGGTCTTTCGTCACTGTGGCTAGGTGAGTCTTAGCCACCACCATGAACATTTCATGGACCTTGGGGTCACTTGCCATCGTCTCAAGAGTAGTCTGATGAGACATTGAGGCAGCCAGTCTTTCTTTTGTCTCGAACTCTCTTCGTAAAAGAAAGTCGGACAGCTTGGGGAGGTCCTCGCCGAATTGCCGTCCGGCAATATCAGCCTTCAACTTTCCCACTGAGAACGTCAGATGGACATCCTTCCAGTCTTTGTGGTCCATGGGCAGGGCCAGCGACAAGGGTTTACACTCCTCCAGGGAGGGGCAAGGCTTGCCTGCCTCGACTGCCTTTAGGACAGCCGCAAACCCTTTCTCTAAAAAGGGGAAGGCTCTAGCAGGAGAGGACACAAAGGAAGGGAGCTTCTTGCTCAATGCAGCTACCTTCGAGTTAGAGAAGCCCTTCTCCTTCATCGAGGATGAAAGTAGGGCTTGAGCTTTAGCGTGGTCCATGATTATGACCTCCTTCGGCTCTGTCTCCTCCCTTAAAGCTGGTTCTCTTCTCAGCCGGACATAGCAGTCCGGATATGATGCCTTGCTGGGCCAGAATTCCACCTCATCTAGGGGAACTGAACCCAGCTTATCCGAGATGACGATCTTTCCAGTCATCATCGGCATGTGCTCAGCATACCTCCAGGGGTTAGCATCTGAGCATAAGGGAAGGTCTTTCACATTGAGCCTTTTCCGGGGCCCATGTGATTCTGCCAGGGACTGCATCCGCAGTTCCATAGCAGCCGCCTTCTCCTGATTCTCCTTCTGCATTTGTTGAATCATTCCAACAATCAAAGAGAGGGCCTGTCCTAGTTCTACTAGGAGACTGGCCGATGTTGAGGGAATAGGTTCCGGAATCTGAACCGGAGTAGCCGACACCTCGTCGACCTCATCCTCTACGACGTCCGGTGCTTGAACTTCATCCTGGCCTTCTGGCAGGAGATCTTCTTCCAAACGCTCGTCCACGTCAGACATCCTGTCATCTAACTGGATGTCTTGCATCGCGACCGCGACTTCAGCGTCCACCTGGACCTGATCTTGTGGGATCTCCTCTTGAGGTTGGGGGATCACTGCATCAGCTGATGCCTTGGGAAAAAGATACGCTCTCATCTTCTCACTTGGAAGATAAGGGCCAGAGGTGTCCTTTTTGAAGCCCCTTACCCAGGTACGAAGCTTCTCCCTTGCTATATCCCTTGATTCCGCCGTCCTAGGGGAATCAAAAGCCTCAGTGATCAGGTTAGTGCATACAGTACATACCTGAGGGTCCCAATACTGGAGATCATCCTTGGAGACAGCGCATGCTGCGTGTCTCCTATAAAACTCATGTCCGCAGAGGTACTTGCTACGGACGTTGCAGAAAACATTTCCGCACTTCGGAGGGTCCTCCTGTAAAGAGAAGAAATTTCCATGAGTATCAAGTGAACTATATATCACTGGATATGCATAGTATAGCATAACAATTCATAGAGGAAAGACACACACTTGTGTTTCCCTCACAACCCATTGTTGCAGCCTTCCAGATAATAAAATCAAATGGTTAATCTCTTCTAGAGTAACCAATGCAAGGTTTCCAGAGGAAACAGGTGAAGCTCACACCTAAGCAATGATTTTAAAATCTTGGATAATAGACAGGAAAGAACTCACTTTCCTATCTGTAGGGCAACAGCAAAGGGATGTGCAAGAAAACACAAAAGTGTTAGAACACACAGTGCTGTACCAAAACCCTTACCATAGTATTCTTCTTACTGTATATGTTATACTGAAGAATACTAGTACAGTATAGGGGGATACATGCCGGCCGGCACACACCATAACTAGCTTTAAAGTATACTACTTAACAGCTATAAGGCGGCAGCACTCTGGTTCAAATGCATGTGCCGGCCGGCAGCAACTGCTGGCCGGCAACAGCCAATGTCGGCCGTCAATGGCTGCCGGCCGGCAACTACACAAGGTAGTACCCAGCTGCCGGCCACACTCTTGGTGACCGGCAGATAAGGGCTGACATAAGCCGGCCGGCAAAGGTACAAGACCGATGCAGCCTGGCAGCAAAGAACCAGAGGACTACAGCTGCCCGGCTGCCGGCCTCATAGGTCGGCAGCCGGGTCGGGTACAGCACTAGGAAGAAAAAGAGAATGGATGCCGGGATAAGAGTGTACACTACCCTCCAAGGCCCGGCAATCCGAAAGAGTGCATATAAGGAAGTGGAGAATCTAATTCAGGCTTCCTGACCAATGCCGTCTGGCTCTACAGGCAGGCATGGATGAGGGACCAAGGGAGGTCCGGGCAGCACTCGAAAATATAAGACTCTTGCCGGCCAGAAGCTCTGACGGCCGGTAAGGGGCTGAGTCAATTCCACATCCTAACCTTATACTAGGTCCAGATGTAGAACGACGTACAGTAACTGTATTGGCTAGGCCATTACGGAGATAGAGGGGGAAGGGACAAGAGGGGTCCTACCAACCTTGCTTTAGTGACGGATCACCCGCAGCCAAGAAACTTAACTTAGCCTAAGGGAGATCTAAGGGGGGAAGGCCAGCAATACTTGCCAGCTCCCAGAGCACCAAAGCAAGGAAGGTGTTGCTACTCCCAGGGAAGGAAACTTATCCTCCCCCGAGAACCAGCAACACGGGACTAGTCTGGTAGGTCACAAAAGAAGGAATCATATCCACAGAAACTTTCGGTAGTGACCTAAGGAGGCTAAGCCCCCTTTTGTCTGTGTCAGGCCAGCGAGGGAGACTCTACCCCAAGCCAGACAAACACAGACTCAGACTAAAAAACTCTGTTGTTCTGTCCCTCTCTTGAACCATACTACTGGAACAGAAAGGTACAGTAACACCCCAGTATAGTTTTATCGAAAATAAATTCGGAAAAAACCACTTAGGGATAAGCCCAAGGCTTAAACAGAGGGAAAGGGATTGCATACCTTCTCCGAAGAAAAGAAAGCAACCGGGGAGTATGATAAAGTATACTAAGGCTCCATAAGCAACTTAGCCTAGGCACCAAGAGAATCGATTACCTAAATCACCGAAACTCACTCGTATACTATCTTGGAAATATTCCACACAGTCTTAAATGTATAAAACATAGCCTAAAGCTTCAATAAAATTTTTATTACACTCAGAAAAACCAAAATCATGCATGAAGTACTAGGACCAAACGACTAGGCTTCATGGCCTAGCGTAGGCCAGAATGGCGAATACTTCGCAAAAATAATACTAAGCACGAAGGAAATCCTATGTAATGCTAAATAGCTAAAATTTATTAAGGCAAAACAACCGGGAATGTTCGCTCTGACTAACTAAACTTATACCTAGCGAGCGACAGCGTCAGGACGCCTCCGTAGGCTACGGCTCTTGTATCAAAGATTAATCCTATTAATCACTCAAAAATTTACCAAGAGCCTACATTTATACATAAAAGGACATTATACTCAACTTTATCAGAGGCCGACGAAGACGGAGAAGCCATGAAAAGTAGAATAAATCCAAGATTTGCGAGAAACACAGGAAAAAACACCGAGTTGTTAAGCTACGCAAAAAGGAATACAGATGGCGCCAGGAGTTGGCACTAGCACGCATACGAATCGGAGGATAGGGAAGCCTTGGGAGCGGCTCCCCTTTTTCTTTCCCGAATTTTTATCTTGCCAATCGCCTTCTACGAGACGAAATCTCTAATCCAGGATGCAGATTGCCATGTGGCGTATCAAGAATACGTCCTCTGATATGTCGCGATATCCCTTTCACGAGGGATACTTCGCTCCAGGAGTTAGAATTCTGGTACCTTAAGGTAAATTCTCTGGGAATATCGCCGTAGTGTTAATATACCCTAGGAAGCTACCCTATAGGAACTTCATCAGGACGACATGGCTTGAGCCCAAAAAAGAAAATGACAAGTTGCCGGCTTAAAGGGATGTGGAGGGGGGATTGATATAATTGGCTATTCAGTTCAAGAGCTTATCATTTAATTGCTGATAATTATAAAACTAGCAGAGAAAAAGTTGTTGTGTCATCTTGAAGAGCAGTTTTAGTGCAATATCCTTGGCTATTTAGACTTATTCTATAAACGCTTCTTAGATGTTACGTTAGTTACTTTTAATCAAAAGGAACATGCTGCTATGGTTTTAGGTTTCATTAATAATCTTTGCCCAAACATCAACTTCACCAGTGAGCACTTAGAAAACAACAAGCTACCATATCTTGTCGTTAATTTATTTAAATATAACAATAGGGCAGACATATCTAAAAACTAGCGTAAAGTAGCCTATATAGGAAAAGACATCTATTGGTTTAGGCAATGATTTTTATTTTCTATTTTGTTTATGCTGTTTTAAAATTATTGTCATAACTACTCTGTTCCATACGGGCTCATTTTCTCTTTCATATGAATGGTCCTCCTTTTATAAAGACATTTACTTTTTGGAACAATACTTTAAGGATAACTGTTTCTCAACTAAAATACTTCATAGATTCGTCAAAAGATTTCTGGACAAACTACAGTATATCGAACCCAAATTTCAAATACTTACAGTACCAAAACTGATCTATGCCTTGTTTCCTTTAGTTCATAAAGAAAAAAATAGGGAAAACAAATTTAGAAAAGTGATTATGATTAGTTTTTAAAGTCTGAATCTAAGATTTATATTTAGGAATCCCTCGACAATGGGCTCCATCTTTAAATTTAAGGATTCTCTCCTAAATCCAATACTTTTTCAGTAGTTTATAAGTTAACTTGTCGGAAATGTAATCACAGAAATTATGTTGGTCCCAAAAAATAAAAATACTAAAAGTTAGCGAAGATGCTCTTCTGGGAGTTAGCCATAGGACTGGATGCGCTCAATAGTAAGTTCTCAACCATAAGAGAACTTGCATACGCTGTAAATGAAACATTACCCCTTTTATATAAAAAAAAAAAAAAAAAAAAAAAAAAAAAAAAAAAAAAAAAAAAAAAAATATTTCACACCTGCCAAGCAACTTCTCTCCGCAAGTTGTTAGCGCCATCAACAATTACTAAAGCTCCTAAATTGAATAAACAATTATCCTCTATCCCTTTCCACATCGCTATCAAATTTTATTTTTGAGTGACATCCTACAAGTAGTCGCTCAATTCTCTAGCTTAGTCCAGACAGGGTGGTTTCCCTCAGATAACTTTGCTTTCATATGTATTGCAACTTTAATAAACTTTATTGATTCTTTTTTAAAACTTATCTTTTTATTCTTTATGCATACCTTTTACTTTATTATTTGTTTTGCATTTCAAAATGAGATTTTG
>NC_090728.1:197840810-197845810 GCF_036898095.1 Palaemon carinicauda
TTACCAGCGAGTTTTACCCGATTTTCCCGGCCCACCACGTGACACAATTGGTAGTAATTCATTCAAATTACCCCTAATGAGTCAATATGGATAAATATCAACACAACATCGTGAATTAATACCAATTGTGTCACGTGGTGGGCCGGAAATCGGGTAAAACTTGCTGGTAAGAGACTGATGTCTCGCCAGATAAATCCGCGGACAGCTGGCTAGCGTCAGGTTCCGATTTCCTTTATGGCCTCTCGTGGCATGGTTGGTTTCGACCTGGCCTTTCATTAGAAGGGGCTAGCGTTCGATCCCAGGTATGATGTAGAAATTTATTTCTATTTGAACACGATGTTGTGTTGATATTTATCCATATTGACTTATTAGGGGTAATTTGAATGAATTACTACCAATTGTTCACGTGGTGGGCCGGGATATCGGGTAAAACTCTCTGGTAAGAGACTGATGTCTCGCTAGGTAAATCCTCGGACAGCTGGCTAGCGTCAGGTTCCGATTTCCTATATGCCTCTCGTGGCATGGTTGGTTTCGACCTGGCCTTTCATTAGAAGGGGGCTAGCGTTCGATCCCAAGTATGAGGTAGAAATTTCTTTCTATTTGAACACGATGTTGTGTTGGTATATATCCATATTGACTCATTAGGGGTAATTTGAATGAATTACTACCAATTGTGTCACGTGGTGGGCTGGGAAATCGGGTAAAACTCGCTGGTAAGAGACTGATGTCTCGCCAGGTAAATCCTCGGACAGCTGGCTAGCGTCAGGTTCCGATTTCCTTTATGGCCTCTCGTGGCATGGTTGGTTTCGACCTGGCCTTTCATTAGAAGGGGGCTAGCGTTTGATCCCAAGTATTAGGTAGAAATTTATTTCTATTTGAACACGATGTTGTGTTGATATTTATCCATATTGACTCATTAGGGGTAATTTGAATGATTTACTACCAATTGTGTCACGTGGTGGGCCGGGGAAATCGGGTAAAACTCGCTGGTAAGAGACTGATGTCTCGCCAGGTAAATCCTCGGACAGCTGGCTAGCGTCAGGTTCCGATTTCCTTTATGGCCTCGTGGCATGGTTGGTTTCGACCTGGCCTTTCATTAGAAGGGGCTAGCGTTCGATTCCAAGTATGAGGTAGAAATTTATTTCTATTTGAACACAATGTTGTGTTTATATTTATCCATATTGACTCATTAGGGGTAATTTGAATGAATTACTACCAATTGTGTCACGTGGTGGGCCGGGAAATCGGGTTAAAACTCTCTGGTAAGAGACTGATGTCTCGCCAGGTAAATCCTCGGACAGTTGGCTAGCGTCAGGTTCCGATTTCCTTTATGGCCTCTCGTGGCATGGTTGGTTTCGACCTGGCCTTTCATTAGAAGGGGCTAGCGTTCGATCCCAAGTATGAGGTAGAAATTTATTTCTATTTGAACACGATGTTGTGTTGGTATATATCCATATTGACTCATTAGGGGTAATTTGAATGAATTACTACCAATTGTGTCACGTGGTGGGCTGGGAAATCGGGTAAAACTCGCTGGTAAGAGACTGATGTCTCGCCAGGTAAATCCTCGGACAGCTGGCTAGCGTCAGGTTCCGATTTCCTTTATGGCCTCTCGTGGCATGGTTGGTTTCGACCTGGCCTTTCATTAGAAGGGGCTAGCGTTTGATCCCAAGTATTAGGTAGAAATTTATTTCTATTTGAACACGATGTTGTGTTGATATTTATCCATATTGACTCATTAGGGGTAATTTGAATGATTTACTACCAATTGTGTCACGTGGTGGGCCGGGAAATCGGGTAAAACTCGCTGGTAAGAGACTGATGTCTCGCCAGGTAAATCCTCGGGACAGCTGGCTAGCGTCAGGTTCCGATTTCCTTTATGGCCTCGTGGCATGGTTGGTTTCGACCTGGCCTTTCATTAGAAGGGGCTAGCGTTCGATTCCAAGTATGAGGTAGAAATTTATTTCTATTTGAACACAATGTTGTGTTTATATTTATCCATATTGACTCATTAGGGGTAATTTGAATGAATTACTACCAATTGTGTCACGTGGTGGGCCGGGAAATCGGGTAAAACTCTCTGGTAAGAGACTGATGTCTCGCCAGGTAAATCCTCGGACAGTTGGCTAGCGTCAGGTTCCGATTTCCTTTATGGCCTCTCGTGGCATGGTTGGTTTCGACCTGGCCTTTCATTAGAAGGGGCTAGCGTTCGATCCCAAGTATGAGGTAGAAATTTATTTCTATTTGAACACGATGTTGTGTTGATATATATATATATATATATATATATATATATATATATATATATATATATATATATATATATATATATATATATATATATATATATATATATACAGGAAGGTTGGTGCATCTGGAACGCCGTAGATTTGATATAAGTAGGATGGAGAAAAGCCACCGTAGAATCATACACTTATTTTCCAAATTTTCGAGTCTTTGGGTCTCATCATTAGGGCTGTAAAATATATAAAATATACAAAATTAAAAAGACTCTGTATTAATATTTAACCAGACGTAAAAGTTAAATATAATAATTTAAAAAATGAAAAAAAAATATATAAAATTAAAAAGTGAAGAATGCTAAAGTTAGTACCTATCTCTACGGAGCTAAAAAACTGACTGAAATTGTCTGGTTTGGAAAGGAGGACTTCAACTATGCCATATATAGAAACTCTGGAAGAAGTCTGGCCATTTAATGCGGGCACAAGCTGTTTTGATTGTTAACGACTCCTAAACAGAGAGAGAATAGTCATTGGGCGGTTGGGTGACAATGCGAAAATCCTTATATGAAAATAATGTTTTACATTTATTACAATGTTCTCGTATGTTGGAAAATTCTGTGTTTTTTAATTTGTATATTTTGTACATTCAACAGCCCTGATGATGAGACCCCAAGTCTCGAGAATTTGGAAAATAAATTTATGATGCTACGCTGGCTTTTCTCCATCCTATTTATATTATATATAAATATATATATATATATATATATATATATATATATATATATATATATATATATATAATATATATATATATATATATATATATATATATATATATATATATATATATATATATAAAAATATATATATATATACAGACACACGAACTTATAAATATAAAATATATATCTACATATATATATGCATATATATTCATATATATGTATATATATATATATATATATATATATATATATATATATATATATATATATATATATATATATATATATATATGTATATATACATATATATATATATATATATATATATATATATATATAATATATATATATATATATATATATATATATATATATATATGCATATACCGAAGGCACTTCCCCCAATTTTGGGGGGTAGCCGACATCAACAATGAAACAAAACAAAAAGGGGACCTCTACTCTCTAACGTTCCTCCAGCTTAACCAGGGACTCAGCCGAGTTCAGCTGGTACTGCTAGGGTGCCACAGCCCAACCTCCCACATTATCCACCACAGATGAAGCTTCATAATGCCTAATCCCCTACTGCTGCTACCTCTGCGGTCATCTAAGGCACCGGAGGAAGCAGTAGGGCCTACTGGAACTGCGTCACAATCGCTCGCCATTCATTCCTATTTTTAGCACGCTCTCTCGCCTCTCTCACATCTATCCTCCTATCACCCAGAGCTTTCTTCACTCCATCCATCCACCCAAACCTTGGCCTTCCTCTTGTACTTCTCTCATTAACTCTTGCATTCATCACCTTCTTTAGCAGACAGCCATTTTTCATTCTTTCAACATGGCCAAAACCACCTCAACACATTCATATCCACTCTAGCCGCTAACTCATTTCTTACACCCGTTCTCACCCTCACCACTTCGTTCCTAACCCTATCTACTCGAGATACACCAGCCATACTCCTTAGACACTTCATCTCAAACACATTCAATTGCTGTCTCTCCATCCCTTTCATTCCCCACAACTCCGATCCATACATCACAGTTGGTACAATCACTTTCTCATATAGAACTCTCTTTACATTCATGCCCAACCCTCTATTTTTTACTACTCCCTTAACTGCCCCCAACACTTTGCAACCTTCATTCACTCTCTGACGTACATCTGCTTCCACTCCACCATTTCCTGCAACAACACAACCCAAGTACTTAAACTGATCCACCTCCTCAAGTAACTCTCCATTCAACATGACATTCAACCTTGCACCACCTTCCCTTCTCGTACATCTCATAACCTTACTCTTACCCACATTAACTCTCAACTTCCTTCTCTCACACACCCTTCCAAATTCTGTCACTAGTCGGTCAAGCTGCTCTTCTGTGTCTGCTACCAGTACAGTATCATCCGCAAACAAAAACTGATTTACCTCCCATTCATGATCATTCTCGCCTACCAGTTTTAATCCTCGTCCAAGCACTCGAGCATTCACCTCTCTCACCACTCCATCAACATACAAGTTAAACACCCACGGCGACATCACACATCCCTGTCTCAGCCCCACTCTCACCGGAAACCAATCGCTCACTTCATTTCCTATTCTAACACATGATTTACTACCTTTGTTGAAACTTTTCACTGCTTGCAACAACCTTCCACCAACTCCATATAACCTCATCACATTCCACATTGCTTTCCTATCAACTCTATCATATGCTTTCTCCAGATCCATAAACGCAACATACACCTCCTTACCTTTTGCTAAATATTTTTCGCATATCTGCCTAACTGTAAAAATCTGATTCATACAACCCCTACCTCTTCTAAAAACACCCTGTACTTCCATGATTGCATTCTCTGTTTTATCCTTAATCCTATTAATCATTACTCTACCATACACTTTTCCCAACTACACTCAACAAACTAATACCTCTTGAATTACAACACTCATGCACATCTCCCTTACCCTTATATAGTGGTACAATACATGCACAAATCCAATCTACTGGTACCATTGACAACACAAAACACATATTAAAC
>NC_090728.1:197860810-197863310 GCF_036898095.1 Palaemon carinicauda
GCAGAGAGGAGAAGGATATATACAGAGGCAAGAAATGAGGCATGCAGCACTAACGGAAGGAAGAAAAGAATGCTGATCAATAGGGAGCTGGAAGAGATTGAGAGCAATAGTAGACTGGGAAATGTGAGGGCCGAGTTCCATGGAATAAATAAAATCAGGAAGGGATATCAGGCCAGACAAGGAATGGTGCGCAGTAGAAATGGCGATCTTTTAGTAGAGAGTGGGGAAATTGAGGAGAGATGGGTAGAACATTTTAGAACTTTGCTAAATAGAACAGCACCACCTGAACAACCTGCGGAGAATGAAGAAATTTTATTAGGAGAAGATGAAGAGGATCCAACCATAGAGGAAATTCTGGAAATAATAAAACACTTAAGGAATAATAAGTCTGCTGGCCGTGACGAAATTAGTGCAGAACTACTGAAATATGGAGGAAGACAGCTACAAGAAGCAATGGCAAATATTGTGATTGGAATTTGGAGAAGGGAAGAAATGCCTGAGGAGTGGGAGGAGGGACTGTTTGTGCCAATTCACAAGAAAGGTGATAGAACTGAATGTGGGAATTATAGAGGCATTTGTCTCTTAACTGTTGGATATAAGATTGTAGCTAAACTATTATATAATAGACTGAAGAGACATAGTGAGACCATATTAGGAGATTATCAAGCAGGGTTTAGAGCGTCTAGATCAACCATAGACCAAATATTTATTGTAAGGCAGATCCTGGAGAAGTACTGGGAATATGATAAAGAGTCCTGGCATGCCTTTATAGATTTTAAACAGGCATATGACAGTATCCAACGAGAAGCGTTATGGAGAATACTTAGAGAGTTCAGAATACCAGAGAAACTTATACGCCTAATAAAAATGTGTTATAGAAATATGAGAGGCAGAGTACGGATTGGAGGAGAAGTAACAGATCCCTTTGAAGTTGATAGTGGTTTAAAGCAAGGATGTGCACTGTCTACGATTCTTTTTAACCTAGTGCTGGAATGGGTCATGAGACAAACACCACAGGGTAATGGAGTACACCTTGGGGGTACTATGTGTGATAGATTAGCTTATGCTGATGATATTGACTTTTGTGGTGAAAGTATCCAAGAAATTGATAGAAAAATAAGAATTTTTAGAGAAGTTGCAAATCGAGTTGGCCTGGAAATAAATGAGTCTAAAACCAAAATCTTGAAAGTTTCAAGGCAAGAGAGGATACTGGGTAACATCAGGTGTGGAAACATGGAGTTGGAAGCTGTTGAGAGTTTCAAATATCTTGGCTCAACAGTTACAGTTGAAAATAGAGTAGAGGAAGAGGTCAAATTAAGAATAGCAGCGGCAGCCAGATGTGGTTGGGTTTTAGCCAAAGTTCTCAACAGCAATATCTTATCAAGGAGAACAAAGGTGAACACCTATACAACTATTATTAGACCCGTGTTAACGTATGGCTGTGAAACCTGGAGGCTGACAAGGAATCTGGAACGAAAGTTGGAAGTGTTTGAAAACGGAATCTTGAAAAGGATATGTGGACCGGTCTTTGATGTGGAGATGGGGCAATGGAGAAGAAGGCATAACAATGAACTGAGAGAAATGAAAGAAGTACCCCTGATAACAAGCACAATTATGGCACAGAGACTGAGGTGGGCAGGACATGTGGCCAGGACCGATGAGGATAGACTGATCAGCCAGATTACTAGAGGACAACCAGAGGGCAGACGACCTCCAGGAAGACCCCGTATGAGATGGTCTGATAATATAAAAAGGGACATGACAAAGCTTGGAGTGGATGATCCAGGGGATTGGTGGGATTTTGCGCAGGACCGTGGTCGTTGGAAGCTTCTTGTAGCGGCGGCAAAGAGCCATGGAGGCCCGCAGCCAGTGGAGTAAGTAAGAGTAAGTATATATATATATATATATATATATATATATATATATATATATATATATATATATATATATATATATATATATATATATATATAATATATATATATATATATATATATATATATATATATATATATATATATATTTATATATATATATATATATATATATATATATATATATATATATATATATATATATATATATATATATATATATATATATATATATAGCCAGACACTTTCTCTTTTTTATATAAGGAAGATATTAAGTTATCTATATCTGAGCCTAATTTGATGTTTCTAAGGCGAGTGAAAGTTATTCATTTACAATTAATTAGCCTAAAAAGTCCTCTAGCATTCGGAAGATATAAAGAAAACAAATATTAGTAGAGATGAGCTGATAATCAACTGTTTCACTTGAAGGGTCATATGTGTTTCCAAATTTTTTATCTCAACGATGAAGAGATTATGATGATTGCAGTAACCACTTCATCATCTGAAGTGTGCATTAGAATGTTTCGCAAGCTCAAATTGAGAGAGAGAGAGAGAGAGAGAGAGAGAGAGAGAGAGAGAGAGAGAGAGAGAGAGAGAGAGAGAGAGAGAGATTGTTGCTCTCTGAG
>NC_090728.1:197883310-197888310 GCF_036898095.1 Palaemon carinicauda
AAAACTTACGGCCTAATAAATGCCTTATCCCTGATCTGGATATCAATCTAAAGCGTTGTCCTGTAGTTAGTTCTTTGTGCACGTTTTTTTAGTTATGATCATCCTTTGCATTCAGATCTTCCAAGTGTTTACCATCCTGTGCGTAGCACTTGATATGCAGTTAATTCTAACAGTCTTGCCTCCTACATCGTAATGCTCAATGCTGAAAGTTATTTTAGAGTTTTTATTCCAGCTGTGACTGATTGTGGAATGATCTTCCTAATATTACAGTTCAATCGATGGAACTTCCGAAGCTCAAACTTGTTCCAAATACCCTACCTTTCGATTGAACAGGGTGACAGGTCTCATTTCATAGTTTATATCCGACTTATTTGTTTAGTGTTGCTACTGATCTGAATATATTTTATCTTCTTTGCATTTCTCATTTACAGATTATTCGTTACTTCTCTATTTTCATTCCTTGCTGTGCTGCTTTCCTTGTTGAAGCTCATCATCCTGTAGTGTTCTACATTTCCAATTATAGATTTAGTTTGGCCAGTAACGATAATACTATTAGACATTTGCAATAGGACTGAATGTTATTTCAAACGTTCCACGCATTAAAAACTCCACATAAAAACAACTTACCAACTGCTCTTGTTATTCTTTCGACCTTATTAATCCCACTGCGTTGTAGGATCAGCAGCTCTAGTCAACTGTTTTCCATGTATTTCTATTCCTTGTATCTTTTTACTTCCGATTCCACATCATCCATATACATCCTCACCACATCCACCCACTCCTATATATTACTTGAATGCATGCATATTTAAATGTGTACAAAAACAACAAATGCAGCCGTCTATAGTCCACTGTAGGACCAAGGGCTCAGACATGTCAATCCATATATGGGGATTTGGCTCGCTTTCATCACTGTACTTGCCAGCGCAGATTGGTGATGGTGGGAGATTTTTGTTTGAATTGTAATAAGAACATCATTTTTTATAGCACTCAGCTACTATGGCTAGAAAAAAGGCTATAATATTCTAGTCTTTCTGATTGACAATTTTGTTGTCGATTGACTTTTATTTTGTGTAACAAACAACCATCAATAATTTTGAAGGTTTTTGGTCTCAACTGACAACTAAAACAGCTCTATTTTTCAAAATGTTTGTCCATTTCACGTCAGAAGTTGGATATGTGTTTAATTGTCAGAGAGAGAGAGAGAGAGAGAGAGAGAGAGAGAGAGAGAGAGAGAGAGAGAGAGAGAGAGAGAGAGAGAGAGAGAGAGGCTGAAATTAAGATATCAATATGAAACTTTTGGATTATATATCAAAAGCTTAATCATTTTCTCTCTCTCTCTCTCTCTCTCTCTCTCTCTCTCTCTCTCTCTCTCTCTCTCTCTCTCTCTCTCTCTCTCTCTTTATATATATATATATATATATATATATATATATATATATATATATATATATATACTGTATATATATATATATATATATATATATATATATATATATATATATATATATATATATATATATATATATATATATATATATATATATATGGAGGTGTGGGGAGAGTAACTGCTCCCCGCACTCTAGTTTTGGGGTGTTTGAATGTGCGTGGATGTAGTACGATAGAGAGTAAAAGATGTGAGATTGGAAGTATGTTTAGAAGTAGAAGGATGGATGTATTGGCCTTGTGTGAGACAAAGATGAAAGGAAAGGGTGAAGTGATGTTTGGTGAAATGTCTGGTAGAGTGTCTGGGATTGAAAGGGGAAGAGCGAGAGAGGGTGTGGCTTTATTGCTGAGTGAATGGATGAGAGGTAAAGTAGTGGAATGGAAGGAGATATCATCTAGGTTAATGTGGGTAAGGGTTAGGTTGGGGAGGGAATGTTGGGCGTTTGTCAGTGCGTATGGGCCAGGTAGTGAGAAAAGTGAAGAAGAGCGGAATGAGTTCTGGAATGAATTAACTAGGTGTGTAGAAGGACTGGGTAGAAGGAATTATGTAGTTGTTATGGGTGACTTAAATGCTAGAGTGGGCGCTGGAGAGGTAGATGGTGTCATTGGAAAGTATGGCGTACCAGGTGAAAATGAGAGTGGTGAGAGACTGGTAGATATGTGTGTTGAACAAGAGATGGTAATAAGTGCTAGCTTTTTTAAAAAGAAAGATAAAAATAAGTATACATGGGTAAGAGTGGCAAATGGAAGAGTAGTAGAAAGGGCATTAATGGATTATGTGTTGATAACTAAAAGAATGTTTGGAAGATTGAAAGACGTGGACGTGTTTAGGGGTATGGCTAACGGTATGTCTGATCATTTTTTGGTGGAAGGAAAATTAGTTGTAGCAAAAGAGTGGGGGAATAGAGTAGGTGGATGTAAAAGGGAGCTAGTGAGGGTTGAAGAGCTAATAAAACCGGGGGTAAAAAGTAAATATCAGGAAAGGTTGAAAATGGCATATGACGAGGTGAGAGTAAGAGAAACTGGTAATTTAGAGGAGGAGTGGAAGTTAGCAAAAGAAAATTTTTTTTTGGGATTGCAAGTGATGTATGTAGCAAGAAGGTTGTTGGAGGCAGCATGAGGAAGGGCAGTGAATGGTGGAATGAAGGAGTGAAGGTAAAAGTGGAAGAGAAAAAGAGGGCTTTTGAAGAATGGCTGCAGAGTAATAGTATAGAGAAGTATGAAAAATATAGAGAGAAAAATGTGGAAGTAAAGCGCAAGGTACGTGAGGCAAAGAGGGCAGCTGACCTGAGGTGGGGTCAGGGACTGGGTCAGTCATATGAAGAGAATAAGAAGAAGTTTTGGAAAGAAGTGAAGAGAGTAAGGAAGGCCGGCGCAAGAATTGAAGAGACAGTGAAAGATGGAAATGGAAGGTTGTTAAAAGGAGAGGAGGCAAGGAAAAGGTGGGCAGAATATTTTGAAAGTTTGCTGAATGTTGAGGATGATAGGGAGGCAGATATAATTGCTGTTCCAGGTGTTGAGGTGCCAGTGATGGGAGATGAGAATGAGAGAGAGATTACAATAGAGGAAGTGAGGAGAGCACTAGATGAAACGAGAGTAGGAAAAGCATCTGGTATGGATGGTGTGAAAGCTGAGATGTTGAAGGAAGGGGGTGTGACTGTACTTGAATGGTTGGTGAGATTGTTTAATGTGTGTTTTGTGTTGTCAATGGTACCAGTAGATTGGGTCTGTGCATGTATTGTACCACTATATAAGGGTAAGGGAGATGTGCATGAGTGTTGTAATTCAAGAGGAATTAGTTTATTGAGTGTAGTTGGAAAAGTGTATGGTAGAGTACTGATTAATAGGATTAAGGATAAAACAGAAAATGCAATCTTGGAAGTACAGGGTGGTTTTAGAAGAGGTAGGGGTTGTATGAATCAGATTTTTACAGTTAGGCAGATATGCGAAAAATATTTAGCAAAAGGTAAGGAGGTGTATGTTGCGTTTATGGATCTGGAGAAAGCATATGATAGAGTTGATAGGGAAGCAATGTGGAATATGATGAGGTTATATGGAGTTGGTGGAAGGTTGTTGCAAGCAGTGAAAAGTTTCTACAAAGGTAGTAAAGCATGTGTTAGAATAGGAAATGAAGTGAGGGATTGGTTTCCGGTGAGAGTGGCGCTGAGACAGGGATGTGTGATGTCGCCGTGGTTGTTTAACTTGTATGTTGATGGAGTGGTGAGAGAGGTGAATGCTCGAGTGCTTGGACGAGGATTAAAACTGGTAGGCGAGAATGATCATGAATGGGAGGTAAATCAGTTGTTGTTTGCGGATGATACTGTACTGGTAGCAGACACAGAAGAGAAGCTTGACCGACTAGTGACAGAATTTGGAAGGGTGTGTGAGAGAAGGAAGTTGAGAGTTAATGTGGGTAAGAGTAAGGTTATGAGATGTACGAGAAGGGAAGGTGGTGCAAGGTTGAATGTCATGTTGATTGGAGAGTTACTTGAGGAGGTGGATCAGTTTAAGTACTTGGGGTCTGTTGTTGCAGCAAATGGTGGAGTGGAAGCAGATGTACGTCAGAGAGTGAATGAAGGTTGCAAAGTGTTGGGGGCAGTTAAGGGAGTAGTAAAAAATAGAGGGTTGGGCATGAATGTAAAGAGAGTTCTATATGAGAAAGTGATTGTACCAACTGTGATGTATGGATCGGAGTTGTGGGGAATGAAAGTGATGGAGAGACAGAAATTGAATGTGTTTGAGATGAAGTGTCTGAGGAGTATGGCTGGTGTATCTCGAGTTGATAGGGTTAGGAACGAAGTGGTGAGGGAGAGAACGGGTGTAAGAAATGAGTTAGCGGCTAGAGTGGATATGAATGTGTTGAGGTGGTTTGGCCATGTTGAGAGAATGGAAAATGGCTGTCTGCTAAAGAAGGTGATGAATGCAAGAGTTGATGGGAGAAGTACAAGAGGAAGGCCAAGGTTTGGGTGGATGGATGGTGTGAAGAAAGCTCTGGGTGATAGGAGGATAGATGTGAGAGAGGCAAGAGAGCGTGCTAGAAATAGGAATGAATGGCGAGCGATTGTGACGCAGTTCTGGTAGGCCCTGCTGCTTCCTCCGGTGCCTTAGATGACCGCGGAGGTAGCAGCAGTAGGGGACTCAGCAGTATGAAGCTTCATCTGTGGTGGAAATGTGGGAGGTTGGGCTCTGGCACCCTAGCAGTACCAGCTGAACTCGGCTGAGTCCCTGGTTAGGCTGGAGGAACGTAGAGAGTAGAGGTCCCCTTTTTTGTTTTTGTTTCTTGTTGATGTCGGCTACCCCCCAAAATTGGGGGAAGTGCCTTTGGTATATGTATGTATATATATATGTATATATATATATATATATATATATATATATATATATATATATATATGTATATATATGTGCATATATATATATATATACAAATATATATATATATATATATATATATATATATATATATATATATATATATATATATATATACATATATATATATATATATATATATATATATATATATATATATATATATATATATATATATATAT
>NC_090728.1:197898310-197903310 GCF_036898095.1 Palaemon carinicauda
GGAATGGCTAGGATAGGTAATATTTAGAAATCAAATCACCTGGAAGTTAAATAACAGAACAGGATTATAAATGAAACTGTAAGAGAGATTACTCGAGTGCCATATGTGGGTGAGATCGTGGTGATGGGTAGAAGGAGATAATTTGGGCATGCTCTTCACACTCCCCAAAATATATTAGTTCAGCAAACGTTTACCTGGGCTCCACAAAGCACTAGAAGAGCTGGAAGATCCAGGCCTATATGGCTGAGGACTATGAAGCGTCAAGTACATGATGAATGGAGACATATTGATCTAAACGCTCAAGATAGAGGCGACTTGCGAAATCTAACCGTCAATAGGCGGAGATAATGATGATGATAAATACCTGTATATATGTATATTTACATACATACACATACACACACATATATATATATATATATATATATATATATATATATATATATATATATATATATATGTATATATATATATATATATATATATATATATATATATATATATATATATATTTACACACACATACGTACATATATATAGGCTATATATATATATATATATATATATATATATATATATATATATATATAAATTATATATATGCATATATATATATATATATATATATATATATATATATATATATATATATATATATATATATATATTTACACATACATATATATAAATATATATATACATATATACATATATATATATATATATATATATATATATATATATATATATAAACGTGTGCACTCGCGCGCACACACACACACACACACACACATATATACTGTATATATATATATATATATATATATATATATATATATATATATATATATATATATATATGTATATATATATATATATATATATATATATATATATATATATATATATATATATATATATATATACATATATATATACATATATATAAATATATATATATATATATATATATATATATATATGTATATATATATATATATATATATATATATATATATATATTATTATTATTATTATTATTACTATCCAAGCTACAACCCTAGTTGGAAGAGCAGGATGCTATAAGCCCAGGGGCTCCAACGGGGAAAATAGCCCAGTGAGGAAAGGAAATAAGGAAATAAATGAATGAAGAGAATAAATTAACAATAAATCATTCTAAAATAAGAAACAACGTCAAAACAGACATGTCATATAATAAACTATTAACAACATCAAAAACAAATATGTCATAAATAAGCTATAAAAAGACTATGTCCACCTGGTCAACAAAAAAGCATTTGCTCCAACTTTGAACTTTTGAAGTTCTACTGATTCAACCACCCGATTAGGAAGATCATTCCACAACTTGGTCACAGCTGGAATAAAACTTTTAGAGTACTACGTAGTATTGAGCCTCGTGATGGAGAAGGCCTGGCTATTAGAATTAACTGCCTGCCTAGTATTACGAACAAGATAGAATTGTCCAGGGAGATCTGAATGTAAAGGATGGTCAGAGTTGTGAAAAATCTTATGCAACATGCCAGAGATTAATATCTAGATCAGGAATAAGAAATTTAATAGACCGTAAGTTTCTGTCCAACAAATTAAGATGAGAATCAGCAGCTGAAGACCAGACAGGAGAACAATACTCAAAACAAGGTAGAATGAAAGAATTAAAACACTTCTTCAGAATAGATTGATCACCGAAAATCTTGAAAGACTTTCTCAATAAGCCTATTTTTTGTGAAATTGAAGAAGACACAGACCTTATGTGTTTCTCAAAAGTAAATTTACTGTCGAGAATCACACCTAAAATTTTGAAAGAGTCATACATATTTAAAGAAACATTATCAATACTGAGATCCGGATGTTGAGGAACCACCGTCCTTGACCTACTTACAATCATACTTTGAGTTTTGTTAGGATTCAACTTCATACCCCATAATTTGCACCATGCACTAATTCTAGCTAAATCTCTATTAAGGGATTCACCAACCCTAGATCTACATTCAGGGGATGGAATTGGTGCAAAGAGAGTAGCATCATCTGCATACGCAACAAGCTTGTTTTCTAGGCCAAACCACGTGTCATGTGTATATAGTATAAAAAGTAATGGGCCAAGAACACTACCCTGTGGAACACCGGATATCACATTCCTATAATCACTATGGTGCCCATCAACAACAACTCTTTGAGATCTATTACTTAAAAAATCAATAATAATGCTAAGAAACGACCCACCCACTCCCAACTGTTTCAGTTTGAAAACAAGGGCCTCATGATTAACACGGTCAAAGGCAGCACTAAAATCAAGGCCAATCATACGAACTTCCCGACCACAATCAAGGGATTTCTGTACAGCATTGGAGATTGTAAGAAGGGCATCACATGCTCCAAGGCCTTTACGAAAACCAAATTGCAAACTAGGGAGTAGATGATTACCTTCAGCAAACCTATTAAGACGTTTTGCCAGAAGACGTTCAAAAACTTTAGATAATATGGGAGTTATGGAAATTGGGCGGTAATCAGTGGGACTTGAGCTACCACAAACACATTTACATAGAGGAGTAACATTACCAATTCTCCAACTAGTGCTAAAAGCTCCTCTTCTTGCTAACTTGCGCAAAATAACAGATAACTTGGGAGCTAAGAAATCTGCTGTCTTTATAAAAAACAAAGGAAAAATACAATTTGGGTCTACACCTCCATAAGCATCAAGGTCCATCAACAGAGCTTTAATCTCACGAGATCGAAAAGCTAAACTAGTTAGTTTAGCCTCAGGAAAACAGGAATGAGGAAGTTCAAGTTTTTCATTACTCTGTTTACTGTCAAAAACATCAGCCAAAAGGGTTGCCTTTTCCTTTGGACAGTGAGTGACTGAGCCATCTGGTTTAAGTGAAGGAGGAACTGTTGCATCTACACCAAAGAGTGCAGATTTAAGGGTAGACCACCATTTATGTTCCTGAGTTGTACCAGAAAGTGTTTCTTTTATGGTTAAATTGTACTCCTTTTCAGTTGAGGCATAAACTCCCTGAGCAAAAGCTCGAAGCTGAGTATAGTTGTTCCAGGTCAAATCTGATCTGTTACCCTTCCAAAGTTGATAGGCCTCCTGCTTCTCCAAAAAAGCACGTCTACAATCATCATTGAACCACGGTTTGTCCTTCACTCGGTACCTTAGCACACGAGAAGGGATACGCCTATCAATTATGTTGACTAGATTCTCATTCAAAGGGACAACAGGATCTACACTATTATATAATTGTGACCAATTCAAGCACAAAAGATCATGTAAAATCCCATTCCAGTCTGATTGGGATTTCATATAAATTTTACAAGAATATGATATATCAGGGACAGGCTGCTCAGTCTTCACTAATAATGAAATCAAGGCATGATCAGATGTCCCGACTGGAGAACCAACCTTACCAGTTATAACGCCAGGGGAGTCTGTGTATACGAGGTCCAAGCAATTACCAGACCTGTGAGTAGCTTCATTTATGATTTGCTCACAGCCTGATTCAGAGGCAAAGTCTAAAGCTCTTAAGCCATGGCGATCGGTAGGAGAGATAGAACTTAACCACTCACTATGGTGAGCATTAAAATCACCAACAAAGACAAAAGAAGCCTTTCTATCATCTTCTTGTATCTTACCCATAATGGTAAGAAGACAATCGAAGATAGAATCATCCATGTCTGGATTCCGGTAGATCGAACATAAATAAAAGTTGTTATGCCTGCCACAAACTTTTATTACCTGAATCTCATGACATCCACATTGATAGCAGGACTTATGAGAAGCAGGGTACTCGGTCCTAATATACACCGCCATTCCCCTGGCCCTAGGGATGGCATCACGTTTCAACATTATTGGCTTCTTAAAACCAGTTATAAGGAGCTCAGATGAGTGCCTCATATTAGAAACCAAAGTTTCTGAGCACAAAAGAATATCATACTGTCTGGACGCAACTGTAAGGTCTTGGATATTTGCATGAAGACCACGAATATTGCAATACAGAAGACGACATTGACGAAATCTAGGACGTACTGGTCCGGGATTTCGCTCAATGTCTCCAGACAGCATAAGAATTAATAGAAATAAAAAAAGAGATATCATACTTAAAAACTAGATTAACAAGAATTATAACAAAAACAATACGTACAGAATTATAAACAAAGTGATTGATGATACCCATGGACTATAGTAAAAAGTCGGAAAAACTGGTCAACATGGAGGAGCCGATACACCATGCAAGGCTAAATATATATATATATATATATATATATATATATATATATATATATATATATATATAAATATATATATATAACAAACGTGTGCATACACACACACACACACACACACATATATATATATATACATATATATATATATATATATATATATATATATATATATATGTATATATATATATATATATATATATATATATATATATATATATATATATATATATGTATATATATATATATATATATATACATATATATATACATATATATATATATATATATATATATATAAATATATATATATATATATATGTATATATATATATATATATATATATATATATATATATATATATATATATATATATATATATATATATATATATATATATATATATATATATATATGTATATGTATATACATATCAGTATTCCATCGTTTTCTACATCTCTTATCTTACACATTAATGAAATCATGGGACTAACAAACCATCATCGTTATTCGAGATTTATTGCTCTCTTGTTTCAATCAACACGATACAATATCTCTGCACTTCCTTTTCCAGGCAAATTTGGTTTTGCTCCGAACTTCTGGTAATGCTTAAATATATTTGTAATCAAAATGGTGTTTTATATAGTGTTTGAACCTCGCCTTTCTCGACGATTTTTCATTTAGTGTTTTCTAAAGTTTTTCTTTGTATATTTATTAGTTGAATATTTCTGTCTTTGTAGATAGAGAGGATTGAACA
>NC_090728.1:197908310-197930810 GCF_036898095.1 Palaemon carinicauda
GACAAGCGGGAATTATGGGGGACAACTACATGCTGGCGCAGGGCCTCAGCAGGATTGTGAGAACCTCGGGTAATTCTGAGGAGCACCCCATCCTTCTGCAGGAAGTTCTCCTTTGAGAGAGTAATTCTTTCTGCTTTGAATCAGCAACTTCCCCGTAGTTTTCCAGCGTCTTGTCCGACAGCTGAAATCTGATGGGCTCTGTTTGGCTCCTGGGGGTCTCTGGAATGATGGGTGCTGCCCCTCGGTCCTCCTCTGAGACCTCTGGCCTGTTGGGAAGCATCATTGCTTTAGCTGGGGAGCTCTCTCGGGTACAAGGCTTAGACTCAATTCTGGAAGGGGGAGACGCCTGGCCCTCCTCTGAGACTTCTGGCATGGTGCTGGAAATAGCTCTATCCTCTATGGTGGGATGCAGCACACCTTCACCAGAATTAACTTTTGGCGTATGAGGCTCAGACTCACTGCTTGAGGAGGAAAACTCTTGGGCCTCCTCACTTAGCCAAGGTATTTCCCCAAGGTTAATGGTACCTACCCAGTTGTCTTTCCCTGCAGGTCGCATCCTCAATGCTTTAGGCTCCGGCTTATCAGCCTTCTTGCATCTGAGGGGCACTCGTACCACCGTCATGGGCTCTTGACCCAAGCGCAAATCGTAGCCCTCATGTCCGATGTCGCTCATTTCCCCTAGTCCGCACTTCCTATGGAGCTGTGGCGTGGTTATCTGGAACTCCACTGTAGGGAGTTCTTTGGTGACTCCTTCAAAGCACTGGTTCTCTCTGCAGTGGTCCTGCTGGTCGTTGGCACCATTAGGTTGAGGTAGCGAGTTATTGAGCTGGGCTAATCGAGCGTCTATTTCCCGCTTCTTTAATTCATACGCTCTCGCTCTTTCTCTCGCATACTGCATCCTTTCTTGCTCCGTTCTTCTCCGGGCATTGGCTTCATCCGTGAGTTCCCGCACATACCTTCGCAAGGCCTCCCCCTCATAGCCTTGTCGTTCTGCCAAATCCACAAATGCACTGATCTCAGCAGCAGTCATTTTGCTAACTTCTTGTGGAGACAGCGACAAGAACAAACTCAACAGCACAAGGTACGATGTTGACCGTGCAAGAAATTACACGGAGGGGAAAGACGTTCTAGCCTTACGCAAGAGTCTCATGGAAGAAAGGATGAAGATGGAGCTGGGGAAAATGCACAATGGCTGTAAAAATGCGTCTCAAGAAAGAACTATCACCGAGTAGCAAGCCTTGCAAGTGATTGAACAGGAGCCTAACTCGAAAACCAGGGTCACGACAATGGGTGAGCTTAGGCTGTCCGGTTGTAATGCGTCCAAACAAGTAACGATATATTTGACAACTGTGCTTCACAATAAAAATTAGAATCACAACTATAGGTGACCCTCTATGCTAGACAAAATAAACTGGAATCACAACTATACAGTAGGTGACCCTCTAGGCTAGTCAGGGTAAAAACTGTGATCACAACTATGGGTGACACTATGCTGGACGAAATAAAATGGAATCACAAATATACAGTAGGTGACCCTCTAGGCTAGTCAGGAAAAAAAATGAGATCACAACTATGGGTGAATCTCTATGCTAGTCTTAAAAACAATGGATGAACCTCTATGCTAGTCTTTTGAAAAAATGGAATCACAACAATGGGTGAATCTCTATGCTAGTCATAAAAAAATGGAATCACAACAATGGGTGAACCTCTATGCTAGTCTTTTGAAAAAAATGGAATCACAACAATGGGTGAATCTCTATGCTAGTCTTCAAAAAACTGGAATCACAACAATGGGTGAATCTCTATGCTAGTCATATAAAAATGGAATCACAACAATGAATGACCCTCTATGCTAGTCATAAATAAATGGAATCACAACAATGAATGACCCTCTGTGCTAGTCTTAAGGAAACAAAATGGAATCTCCACGATGTGTGACCCTCCTATGCTAGTCTTAAGGAAAAAAATGGAATCTCCACGATGTGTGACCCTCCTGTGCCAGCCATAAGGAAAAAAATGGAATCTCCACGATGTGTGACCCTCCTATGCCAGTCATAAGGGAAAAAAATGGAATCTCCACGATGTGTGACCCTCCTATGCTGGACTTAAGGGAAAAAATGGAATCTCTACGATGTGTGACCCTCCTATGCTAGTCTTAAGGGAAAAAAAATGGAATCTCCACGATGTGTGACCCTCCTATTCTAGTCCTAAGGAAAAAAATTGGAATCTCCACGATGTGTGACCCTCCTATGCTAGTCTTAAGGAAAAAAAATGGAATCTCCACGATTTGTGACCCTCCTATGCTAGTCTTAAGGAAAAAAATGGAATCTCCACGATGCGTGACCCTCCTATGCTAGTCTTAAGGGAAAAAATTGGAATCTCCACGATGTGTGACCCTCCTATGCCAGTCATAAGGAAAACATTGGAATCTCCACGATGTGTGACCCTCCTATGCTAGATTTAAGGAAAAAAATGGAATCTACACGATGTGTAACCCTCCTATGCTAGACTTAAGGGAAAAAATGGAATCTCTACGATGTGTGACCCTCCTATGCTAGTCTTAAGGAAAAAAAAATGGAATCTCCACGATGTGTGACCCTCCTATGCTAGTCTTAAGGAAAAAAAATTGGAATCTCCACGATGTGTGACCCTCCTATGCTAGTCTTAAGGAAAAAAATGGAATCTCCACGATGTGTGACCCTCCTATGCTAGACTTAAGGGAAAAAATGGAATCTCTACGATGTGTGACCCTCCTATGCTAGTCTTAAGGAAAAAAAAATGGAATCTCCACGATGTGTGACCCTCCTATGCTAATCTTAAGGAAAAAAATGGAATCTCCACGATGTGTGACCCTCCTATGCTAGACTTAAGGGAAAAAATGGAATCTCTACGATGTGTGACCCTCCTATGCTAGTCTTAAGGAAAAAAAAATGGAATCTCCACGATGTGTGACCCTCCTATGCTAGTCTTAAGGAAAAAAATTGGAATCTCCACGATGTGTGACCCTCCTATGCTAGTCTTAAGGAAAAAAAATGGAATCTCCACGATGTGTGACCCTCCTATGCTAGTCTTAAGGAAAAAAATGGAATCTCCACGATGCGTGACCCTCCTATGCTAGTCTTAAGGGAAAAAATTGGAATCTCCACGATGTGTGACCCTCCTATGCCAGTCATAAGGAAAACATTGGAATCTCCACGATGTGTGACCCTCCTATGCTAGATTTAAGGAAAAAAATGGAATCTACACGATGTGTAACCCTCCTATGCTAGACTTAAGGGAAAAAATGGAATCTCTACGATGTGTGACCCTCCTATGCTAGTCTTAAGGAAAAAAAATGGAATCTCCACGATGTGTGACCCTCCTATGCTAGTCTTAAGGAAAATAAATTGGAATCTCCACGATGTGTGACCCTCCTATGCTAGTCTTAAGGAAAAAAATGGAATCTCCACAATGTGTGACCCTCCTATGCTAGTCTTAAGGAAAAAAATGGAATCTCCACGATGTGTGACCCTCCTATGCCAGTCATAAGGGGAAAAAAATGGAATCTCCACGATGTGTGACCCTCCTATGCTAGACTTAAGGGATAAAATGGAATCTCTACGATGTGTGACCCTCCTATGCTAGTCTTAAGGAAAAAAAATGGAATCTCCACGATGTGTGACCCTCCTATGCTAGTCTTAAGGAAAAAAAATTGGAATCTCCACGATGTGTGACCCTCCTATGCTAGTCTTAAGGAAAAAAAATGGAATCTCCACGATGTGTGACCCTCCTATGCTAGTCTTAAGGAAAAAAATGGAATCTCCACGATGTGTGACCCTCCTATGCTAGTCTTAAGGGAAAAAATTGGAATCTCCACGATGTGTGACCCTCCTATGCCAGTCATAAGGAAAAAATTGGAATCTCCACGATGTGTGACCCTCCTATGCTAGATTTAAGGAAAAAAATTGGAATCTCCACGATGTGTAACCCTCCTATGCTTGTCTTAAGGGGAAAAAAATGGATTTGTAAAAATGTGTGGGTGCGTTCTTGCAACACTACCACTTGCAACCCTATGACTTAAAGCAAAGTTTGTATTTATACATAAAGTATAACAAATTAAATAAACAAACAATGTCACGAAGATTGCTTAATGCTTCGTTAAGAACATCAACCCCTTTACATACTTTCCCTTTAATAAAAACAAAATGAGTTTAAAAAATTACACCTCCAAATATTTTATCTAAATGATCCTATACCCTGAATGAAAAAAAATAAATTGAATGTGATATCATAAACCCTTTATCTTTAGGTTAACAATGTTACACAATCTTACGAAAATTATCCCTTTCAAAAATGTACATAAAAATAATACCCCACGAAAGTAACAAAATGAAATTGCATACCCTTACTGTGAAAAGGAAAAATAGAAATAAAGAATGCCACGTGTGCTTACGGTTACACACACAGGAAATTAACACGTGTTTTAGTCTACCACGGTTTCTTCCTAAAATTTCGTAAATTTCAATTCACTTAGTTTTAACACGAAATCAAACAATCACTCGCTGCACAATGTATATGAATGAAAAAATTTATCCCTATCAGTAATATAAATGAAAATAATATCCCACGAAAGTAATAAAATGAAATTAAGAACCCTTACTATCAAAAGAAAAAAAAAATCGAAATAAGGAACGCCACGTGGTCTTACTGTTACTCTACAGAATTATGCCTCACTGCCGTAAAACGTTTACGTGAATCGTAAGCCAAAAGTTCCGATATGAGACTAGCCGGTATCCTAGCACTAAAGATAAATGATAAAATATTCCTTGCACAAGATTAAATGATTGATGTACGTGAATCACTTACCAATGCACAATAATTCGACTAAAATCTCGGGTCTGCATAGAATTGGTAAACAATTGACAAAGATAATAATTGCAGACAATATTAAACCTTGGCTTCGTCCGGAAACACGGCGATGGGCTGAGTTATATAAGGTTGGCCATGTTTTGAAATGAACACGTGCTCAGCCTGCCACGCTTTTTGTCCTAAAAAATCGTAAGTTTCACTTCACTTATTTTCTTTTTTAAACACAAAATAACACAATAAGACATTAACCTAATGAACAATGTTTTGATAAATGGAAAATTTTAACCACTGTGATAATAAACACTCAGAAAAAAAACACAAATTCTTCTCACGCGGTTGGCTATCCTGCTAAACAATAGGGCTAAAATCTACCACGCGGTTTTCAAAACAAAAGGGTTTGCGGTGCGAACAAACGCACTAATAAACACAAAACTTTAACAATGAGAATAGAATGCTTTTGCTGTTTTCTTCCACGGTTCCGACTCCAGTGATTATATAATTTACTTGAAATTAAATTGAGGTTCATCAAGTCGCTAAAGACAGGAAAGGGGGGAATTTGACTTTTAATAAAATTAATTTGAAATTACTGTCTTAGCGAATCCTGGCATTTGGTCGCCAATATGTTACGGGCCACTGGTTCGAGTCCGGCCTTGCTTAAGGGACTCAAGGGCCATAACAAAACAAATAACAATGGTAGGTTGCCAGTCAGCAATGATACAAGGAATACTGACAAATATATGTATTTACAATAACATTTAAATAAAAATTAATAAAAGAAAAGGGGAGCACAACAGCTAATTATTTATATTATGATTTATGCCACGAGGAGCTTCGGATGGAGTTTGGGGGGATCGTGGATGAAACTCCAGCACAGCAATCACGTTCCCTGGAAGGGGAAAATAAATTGAATTATTATCAGCCCACTTACTTTTACCGGCTGGGAACACGATGAAGTCGTGTGGTTAAAACTTTTAAGCAAATTAAATGAAAATGCCAAGCTTAGGGATTTGAACGTTACACATGGGAATTAACGCTGTCACAGGGTGAATTAATTAAAACTAGGACTAAACAGCACACGTGGTCTGGGTATAGGGGATAGGATACAAGGTTCAGTGGGTAGGGTTTCTTTAGAGTATAAGGAAAAATGGGGTGTGATAAGGAAGGGATGGGAGGTTGGGTAAGGATATTGAGAATCTCAAAATCAGACACCTTACCTTTAGTAAAAAGGACTCTGGTTTCCTTCCCTTATGGAAAGATATGTAAACAGAGGTCCTGCCTCCCTGATGTCTTGAGGGTGAAGAGCGCTGGTGGTTCCCTCAAGGAGGTTGAGTGAAGAAAAAGAGGAGATGTTATCCTTATGGAGGTTGAGATCAGTGTTGCCGTTTTGTCAAGAAGGAAATCCCACAAATGGGACCCAAAAGCCCCACAGATTCCCACAAAGTATTTTCAGGCTCCCACAAAATATCCCATGAATAATTGTTTTTTCAAATTTACTGTAAATTCGATTTCCTTTGAACACATCATTCAGTGATAGGAAATCTAAGTGCTCTATATTTTCAAAAGATGCATAGATAAGATAAGTTTTGGAATTCCCCGCTTCATTTTGAAAATATACAGTTGGCCTACTGGTCAACAAGGGCTCTAGGGTGCCACAATTACAATTATCCTTGTATAAAACAGCATCAAAGATATTCCTTAGAAATTGAGACAATAAGAATTAGCAAGTGCGCGAAGAAAAGCAATAAACAATAATAGCTAGAAAGCCTAAACACAACAATTTAACATCAATATTCCTCTTCGTCCTCATCTGCTAAAACCAGCAAATCACTGTTACATTCCTCGTATTCAATTACATCCTTAGCCATAAAATTTTTTACCATATCAATAGGTGGCTCATAAGTTATACAAGTGTCATTTTGATGCTTTAGGCCATACCTTATTATTTTGCAAAATTGCCTCTACGCTCTGTACAACTAGGCGGTTCCTCAACTTATTGTGTACTATGTTAATTTGAGAAAATATCCTCTTGCCCGAGGCATTAGAGAATGGCAGTGAAAGAAGTGCTCTTTTCTGGCCTATTGAATTGCTCTTTTCCTTAATTAATGCCCAGAATGAAAAAACCTCTTCCATGCAATCTTGAGGCCATTCTCTGAACCATAAAGCCTGCCATTCATTCTCAACTTGGTCCATATAATTAAAAGTTGACCTATTCTTTGCAGCTAATGGAGATATGTTATCTTTGCTCTGAGAGGTAGCATGTTTAGGGTGCAGTTTTCCCAACATTAATAAGTACTCGATATTTTCAGGAAGTCGCCTTTGTATTTCTTTAATCAACTCTACCACAAAAGTTCTGCATTGTTCTTTAACATGCGTAATTTGAGTTTCTTTAAGAATACATTTTAATGCAGCTGTTCTAAACTCAAATCCAAAATTAATAACAGACACCGGCATCATATAATCTAAAAATTTTAGCCCAGGAAGTTGTTCAACTGGACACTTTGCAAGATGAGTAGGCTCTACAATTATTTGCATTATATTTCTATACATGATCAATAAATCTTGAATTAATTTCGTAACATCAGCCCTTTTAGATTGGAACAGCTTATCTACTCCGACTAATTCCTTCAACATCTTCCGAACAAACAGGAAATGTAGTTCATTATGAGGGTCTTTATAAGCATCTCTCAATATTTTTGCCATGTGACAACGTTCTATAGATGCTACTATCTGAAAATGAAGCCTCAGTGCATCCCATTGGTCAATAACACTCATAACCTCTAACCGCGTTAACCGAGTTGCTGACATCCCTGGTATCTTTTTTGGTTTTTTACTCTCGAGAGTCTGGTAGAATTCATTTCTGAATACGTTTGGGACTATTTGAAAACCAATTATGTGACTCACAAATAATGAACTCTAACGCTGTTGGAAGCACTTCAGAGGCTTTGCTGGCAGCAAATGTAGAGAGTGACAGATGAGAAGAAAGATCCCAAGTTTTCCCTGGGTAGATCAACCCCACTTGACCCCCAATTGAGGGGGGGCGGGTAGGGGGGATTGGCCCGACCGCTGCCCTATTGGTCAGGCTTGGTCACGTGTCCCCACATCATTCACAGTCCGCTTCCCTCCTTCTCCTGGGACCTCGATGTTGTCACGTGACTCGTAGAAGTTAGCTGAAATTGAGATCTCAGTGGGAGTAGACTGGTATAAGATGGTGGGAGGGGGGTGAGACTCTGGGTAGGGTCCCAAAACTCGTGGCATTTCGACTCATGCTTGCTGGCGGGGTCTTTTGTTATTTGAAAAAAGGTGGCGTAATGACCGCCATTACTAACAATATATATATATATATATATATATATATATATATATATATATATATATATATATATATATATATATATATATATGTATATATATATATACACTAATATGTACACACGCATCTATATATACATATAAATATATATATATATATATATATATATATATATATATATATATATATATATATATATATATATATATATATATATATATATATATATATATATATCCAAGCTACAATACTAATTGGAAAAGCAAGATGCCATAAGCTCAATGTCTCCAACAGGAAAATTAACCCAGTGAGGAAAGAAAATAAGAAAATAGATACACTACGAGTACTGAAAAACTAAAGTAAAACATCTTATGAAGAGTAACAATATTATAATACATTTGTCATATATAAACTATAAAAATTTTTTTAAAAATAGCAATCAGAAGAGAATAATCAGCCTGAGTGTACCCTCAAGCAAGAGAACTCTACCCAAGGCAGTGGAAGACCATGGTACAGAGTCTATGACACTACCCAAAACTAGAGGACAGTGGTTTGATTTTGGAATGTCCTTTTTCAAGAAGAGCTGCTTACCATAAGTAAAGAGTCTCTTCTACCCATACTAGGAGGAAAATAGCCACTGAACAATTAATGTGCTGTATTTAGCCCCTTCAATGAAGAAGACCTGTTTGGTAATCTCACTGCTGTTAGGTGTATGCAGATAGAGGAGAATATGGAAAGAATAGGCCAGACTATTTGGTGGACGTGTAAGCAAAGGAAAATGAGCCCTGACCAGAGAGAGGGATCCAATGTAGTACTGTCTGGCCAGTCAAAGGACCCAATATCTCTTCAACGGTAGAATGTCAACGGTAGTATCTCCTTTTTGAGGTTTGATAATATTTTTTCACTGAAGGATTCAGATCTAAAATTTATTTCTGAAAAGGAAAACATATTTTTTTTTCGGAATATCTCCTCCACGTCATTAAAAAAGGCTTACAGTGTAAATCAGATTTTCATTCGTTCACCCAATTAGATGTCGAACAAAGTTTAAAAGATGAATACTGGAATTTTGCCTCCAGGTACACCTTTCGTCGGCTGGATCTCCGTTAATTAATATTTAAAGGAAATATCGATAGATTTTGCCGTATGCATGATAATACTGTAACTCACAGGTGATTAAATAAATAGATCAAATTTATAATAAAATTTTAGTTTTTATAGTAAAAGTCACGTAATAAACTAGAATATAAGACTGAGCATTATAAATTGTTAAGGAAATATTGGTCTGATTTTATCAAAAGGAAAAGAACTCAAGTCTTTCGATTATATTATCTCAAGTTTTGTTGTATAGATAAATTTAAACATCCGTGTACATAGATATTTTACTTACCACCTACTTATTGTTTTGAAATAAGAGCAGCTGAGATTAGTTTTCTACATCCTTTTGTTCAATATGAGCTTATCTTCTAATCTCACGGATTTACGATTCCTTTCAATGATCTGAGGATTAATTTGGATTGAAAAAAATAATTAAAAGTATCTATTTAGCTTCAAACTTTTCGGAATAACTGTTATTTTTCGAGTATATTGTCGATCGTCCCCTTTCCCAAAAAATCGAAAATGATCGTCCTGAATAAAGCTGCACTGGAAACAAATAAACGATCGGAGTACTGATTGGCACTACCAACCCAAATAGAAGGTGAATGGTTCTTAACGACTCTTGTGTGACCAGTTTTTGTTCCGATACCTTTTGAACAAGACCACGCTATGTGTGTGCCATTAGAGAGGTAATAAAGGAACTAAAAGTCATAATTGAGTAAAGTGAAGCTGTATTAATCAAGCAAACAAAGAATGCAATTTAACCCTAACATCCACGATATTCTATTTGATAAAGGGCTTTGCACAATAAATGGATTAGAAAATAGATTGAATAAAAGAGAACTTTATGCTCTTTACATGAGATTGAATATAATATTTTAGTTGAAAACCAGCATCGTCACCTGAAAATTTGATTTGCATAAATATATTCAATTGATAAAGTCGGAAAATGAAATGGAAGATGAAACATCATTTGAAGGAGAAAGGATTAATTAGGTAGAACCATTTCAATATTTAGGAACTATGATCTACACAGGGTCTCTATAATTGGAGTTTAATGAAAAATTGAAAAATGCAAATCCGCTAATGGATAGATTAAGTAAAGTTTGGACATCAAATCACCTAAAATCACCAATACAAATCAGGCTATATATCAGTTTACTGAGATCGGTGTTACTATACGGACATGAGTCGTGGTTTGACAATAAAGCAATATCCAACAGATTTTGTAGATTTAAGAGCAAAGCCCAAAGAAGAATATTATGAGTTAAATGGCATGTCGGGAATAGAAATGAAACTATTAGGGAGATTACTCGAGTGCTAGTGTGGATGAGATCAGGGTGAGGGGTAGATGAAGATGGTTTGGGCATGCTCTTCGCACTATCCAAGAGAGATTAGCTCACTAAACTTTCAAGGCACTAGAAAAGCTGGAACACCCCGGCCTACATGGCTGAGGACTATAGAGACTGATGTAGGAAATGATAATGATGATGATAAAGCCTTGAAAGACTTATAAAACGATCATAGTTAAGATCCAATTATAAATAAACTTTGGCTGTGTATTTTGACATTTTAATGGACCTGAAGTCATATTTAATGAGGATATGTGTGCGGAACCCCTTTTAGAAATAGGATTTAATTATAAATAAGCAAAGCAAATAAGATTTTCAGAGGATTAGCCAGATTTTCAAGAAAAAATATATTTATTCTAGCATTTTCTTTAACAAGTAGACTTTGATAATAATAATAATAATAATAATAATAATAATAATAATAATAATAATAATAATAATTATTATTATTATTATTATTATTATTATTATTATTATTATTATTATTATTAATAATATTATTATCATTAGCATTCTTGTTATTTTTATAATTATAATTATTATTATTATTATTATTATTATTATTATCATTATTATTATTATTATTATTATTATTACTATTCATTGTATTTTAAACTATCTTATTTGTATTTTTAGCAGAAAAATAACATGCATATCGGAAAATATATTTTCCATTAATAATTCATTGTCATTCTCGCACGCCCTAGGAACCGTCTTTTGTGAACTCCCCCGGTTAAGAACAACTGGTTTAGAGTGTGTGGCCCATCTAGTTTCGTTCAGTATGAAGGAAGGAGTAATGTAAGTGATAAATTCCACAAAAAGCAAATATTGTTTTATATAAGTATCATGTTTTGATTAGTGTATTCTCTCAAGAAAATAATGGAAACTATCTAGCTGCGAAATTATCAGTTAAAGGAATGAATGATTTTTTTCTTGTACATCAGCTACCTTCATGGTACTTTGAGCAAAATGTAGAACTTGTAAGCCTCATTGCCAATGTTAGACTACACAGTTTTGTGTAAAATGTTTCAACCAAAGACCAAGGAACTGCATCTGCCTTATAAGAGTTGAGGTGGGTTCAAAATGTGTCTTTGTTGAAGCTGTAGCGGCTGTAGTATGTAACTATGGATTTATCTTAGCATTGAATGAGATAATTGTACTTTAAGGGGGTACATGATAATTCCAAGCATTAACGTGCCTTTAAATATTTTGCTACGGCAAGAGCACTAAAATTCTTAGTCTAGTGGGCATTCTTTTGGGGAAGCAACATTATTAACTATCTAGTCTTTCTGCAGCAGCAAAACCTTCCTCGTTAGGTGTGGCCAACTTGTTACTCAGAAAAATGAAAGATATGTGAAACGTAATGTGAACCTTTTTACTCCTTTACACTCCAGATTTTAGGCTACCTAGGTATTTTGGTAGTAATGCCAATTTCCCAGAATATCATTTTAACATCATCAGGATTATTGCTGTTGATTAATTATAGTCCATTTCTTTTAGCGAGGCAGATTTGCACCGACTCACAGCGGTGCCCTTTTAGCTCGGAAAAGTTTCCTGATCGCTGATTGGTTAGAATTATCTTGTCCAACCAATCAGCGATCAGTAAACTTTTCCGCGCTAAAAGGGCATTGCTGCGAGTCTGTGCAAATATGCTTCGCTAAAAGAAATGGACTAGTGTCTTCTTTCTTTGAACTACCTGGTTGATTGGAGTTCCTGCTATTGTAATCGGGATTTAAAATGGAGGAGTTTCTGGATATAATTACTTTCCAGTTCCGGAGGTTCGTATTACTATCATTATTATTAGTAGTAGTCAAGCTACAACCCTAGTTGGAAAAGCAAGATGCTATAAGCCCAAGGGCTCCAATAAGGAAAAACAGCCCAGTGAGGAAAGGAAATAAGGAAATAAATAAATGATGAGAATAAATTAACAATATATCATTCTAAAAACAGTAACAGCGTCAAAACAGATATGTCCTATATAAACTATTAACAACGTCAAAAACAGATATGTCATATATATATATATATATATATATATATATATATATATATATATATTATAAAAAGACTCATGTCAGCCTGGTCAACATAAAAACATTTGCTACAACTTTGAACTTTTGAAGTTCTACTGATTGAACTACCCGATTAGGAAGATCATTCCGCAACATGGTAACAGTTGGAATAAAACTTCTAGAATACTGTGTAGTATTGAGCCTCATGATGGAGAATTAATTGCCTGCCTAGTATTACGAACAGGAAAGAATTGTCCAGGGAGATCTGAATGTAAAGAATGGTCAGCGTTATGAAAAATCTTATGCAACATGCATAATGAACTAATTGAACGACGGTGTCAAAGATTAATATCTAGATCAGGAATAAGAAATTTAATAGACCGTAAGTTTCTGTCCAACAAATTAAGATGGATATCAGCAGCTGGACACCAGACAGGAGAACAAGGTCTGAGTGTTATTTAAGGGTGGTTTCAGGAGGAAGATCTGGCTGATATTGAAGGACGGTTTCAGAAGGATGATCTGAGTGATATTTAAGGATGATTTCAGTAAGATCTGAGTGATATTTAATGACGGTTTCAGGAGGAAGATCTGCATGATATTTACGGATGGTTTCAGAAGTAAGAACTGAGTGATATTTATTGACGGTTTCAGGAGGAACATCTGAGTGATATTTACGGATGGTTTCAGAAGGAATATCTGAGTGATATTTAAAGACGGTTTCCGGGGGGAAATCTGAGTGACATTTAACGATGGTTTCAGACCTAATATATACAGCATTTCATATGTATGAAGATGGTGGCTGTTAGAATCTATGTCAACAATCTCTTAAATTTAGCACAAAATCCACTTGGTAAACAGTGGTGTTGTCCTAGGTAAATAGATCAAGACATCTTAGAGACTGGAATAGGTAGCCCACGGATTTCTTCAATGGATCGTGAGCATGTAGGTTGTTGAATTTTTTATCAGGAGTCTCACGCGTCTCTTGACTTTATTCCAGTAACTCGAAAAAGAACATTTATCATGTATACCTTATGTATTACCTTTTCCAACCATAAATATATTATTTCAGTACAATTATTTCTTTGCAGTCTTAAAATCTGAAATATTAAAACAAATTTGCTGATAAAGCTAATTCATCTAAATTTTTCATCCTCTGTTTCACCCCATAGGAGGATCGAGGAAGGAAAACCCTAATTGATTAAGGTGATGATTAACCTCTATTATGACGAAATATTGATGAATGGTTTTCTGAACTATCGTTAGCTAATTTGTGTGTTTCAGCGATTAAAAAAGAATAAAGTAGACGATAGATGTATTGCAGTTTAATGTTATAAAAACCATCGATTGCGATAGTTACAGTTGATTAAAGCAGTTATTCAATCTGTGAATGTTATCAATTATTTCAGCAACGTTTTATTACTAGCTTTTTTAAATTGTAGGGGTTTTGGATGCTGAAAGAGAGAACATAGAAATTAAATTGACCTAAAAAAAAAAAGATGAAAATGCCCATTATAGAAAACCACAAAAGCCACTTTGAAATTGAGTAATAGACCATTTGCTTGGCTTAAAATTGATTTCACGTGTAACTTACTACTAGAACGAAACAAAAACATTGATGGAGAATATTAGGATTCTGTTCCACCAATGAATTTCTCAACTCATGCGTTGCATACCAATAATTCAGTTAAGACATCTCTAATCATAAAAAAAAAATATCATTAATAATAAAAAAAAAAAACAATTCTATTGGGCTATGTCCAACTTATGCAAAAAAAATTTTTCTGGATACCAATTTTTCCCAAGTACTAGAGTTTGAACGTGAGGAGAGCACCTACAATCAGAAATATTATATTCGTTAAACTCGAAACTTGAACGTTTTGTAATCAAAAGTTTGAGTTGGTAAATCATTCCCAGATCATATTATTTGACAAAGTTACCTCATCTTTATACAATTTAGGTTGCAACAAGGAAAGAGGCAAAGGCTTAATGTTTAAACACAGCTAAATCGATATTTGATAAGATAACTATTATAGTAACAATTGATGATAAACTATCTGTAAAGCGTTAATGAAAAATGCATAAGAATTTTATGATATTGTTGATGTAAACTTTGAATGGTTTTATCATTGTACATAAGATTTATTTCATAAAAATTAATGCATGATATTTTATTTTTCTAATCTTAAATGGATGTTTTGATACATAAACACCAACTTCTCTAATAACCTATGAAAGAACTATACGCTTTCTGCCATAATTACGACTAGGATAATGATTCATGATATTTAGCATTTCGAATCCTGATTGCTATTCTTTCTGCAAAACTCACATAATATTCATAATCATTATTTCACATAAAAAGTTTTTTTTTAGGTAAGAAAACTTAAGATTTCATGTCAATCATCTGTTGTTAAGGAAAGTGGGGCAATAGAGATTCAGTTCTATGATAACCATGCCGGAAAACTATTTTTAGTGTAGAGAATCAGAGAGAGCTAAAACTATTAATAAAGATTAAGGTTAAAGCTGTCTGGATTCACGTCCATTTTCATCAGAAAAGATGGTCACCAGAACGTCAGCCAGGCAAGTCCAACCTCCTACTATGGCGAGAAAGCAAGGTGAACACGTTACCACTGAACTAGCCAGGAGGCTAGTAGTGCCAGCAGTGCTGAAGTTTCTATTGAAAAACACCATCAATACTTACATTATTATTAAATCAATAAATAAATAATAAAAAATGAAAAGAATATACAGTTGTAAATAATACGTGGAAAGTAATTATCATTTTACAATTGAGAATAATAGCATAAACTTTCCTTTGCTTTATTAGATAACATTTCACGGTAAATTTAATTAATTTGTAATACCCACAGCCAGATGGCTGTTAATTTTGTGGGAATCGCACTAACCTATAAGGTATTTCTAGCATTTCATATGAAATGAACATTGCATAGTTATGTTTGCCTAAACCATTTCATTGTATTAACCATTAATTGTTATTTAGAATTATTATTCGTCAATGTTGTTATTTAGTATAATGTATGCCCTTACATCCAAGATCTTCTCTAGTTGCAAAATATGTGCTCAAATTTGTTTATATATTACAACGCTTGTGTCATCATTGCACAGTTCTGTTGTGGTACAATGCAATAAAATCAATGCATTAAAAATAAGATCATCAAAATGGGAGAATGGAACTTCCTGTTCTAAATAGATTTTAAATCGTCTCATGTTCCTGTGGTACATTTGTTTTTTGTAACCTGCAAATGGCATTTCTTCTAGATCTACTTTGATGTTGTTACTGTTCTTAAAATGTTTTATTTTGATTGTATTACTTCTCTTGTAATGTACTTGTAATGTACTCTTTCCTTATTTCATTTCCATACCAGGCTTTTTTTTCCCTGTTGGAGCCCTTGGGTTTATAACATCTTGTTTTTCCAACCAGTGTTGTAGCTTAGCTTCTAATAATGATAATAATATAATGTAATTTATATTTTTTTCCGTGAAGAGGGGCTGAACTACCTTACTTCTAATGATAGTAATGGCAGAAGGTACATTTATACCTCGTCTTATTCAAGTTTTTTTTTTTTTTTTTTTTTTTTTCTTTTTTTTTTAAGGCTGAAAATCTTGGTGCTTTATACGACAGTTTTGTCTAAAGCATAATTTAAAAATGATTATGTTCACTTTATCCGTTTCTTTGCTGGCAATGATATTTTTTTTTTTAATGACTGACTTATCTTCATTTTTACAAAATTAAGAAGGAACATGTGTGGTTTTCGAACTATGACTACTAAGTCACGGCAATCTGCCGGACTGGCTTTGGATACCTGCTCAAGATTGATAGTTTCTTGTAGTGTCTGCAACCTCTTATTGCTTGTTAGCTAAGTCTTAGGGTTGCCTATAGGTCTGAATCAACAGCAGCCATTGCCTGGTCCTAGCTTGGGTGGAGATTGGGCTTGGGCTCAGATCTTATGTATATTTGTTCAGTGCTTAGGGCATCGTCCTGCTATGGCATTGCCACTGTTCATATCCTACCATCACAACAATTCATTTAACTGATCTGTAAATACCTGAAATTATCGGATTTTTATTTATTTATTTATTTATTTATTATTATTATTTTTTTTTTTTTAGAAGTTCCTACACCAAACTTCACACTGAGCGATTTGGAAAAGAAAAAAAAAACAGAACATTTTAAAGAAAGAACAGAGATAACTGCGTAAATCTATTCCTTGCCGTATATCTAAATATAGTTGTGTTTTCTTCTTGTTCATTCATGAAAGGAGATAACATTTTGGTACTTGACAGATATAGGAATAGACTCTTAACTATTCTCTATCTTTTCTATTGTTTTTCCTTCAGTATTTCCAGTTTAAAATGTATCAAATGACAATATCTCGAACATCCGCCTTTACTACATAAACGTGGAAAAAAAGTTGAAATTACAAAGACGTTATTCACAAGTAATGGATTTTTTTTATTCATGTATCTTATTGGATTTTCTCTAATGAAAGAGAAGGTATAGAGTGATAGATTCTTGACAGGAAAAATACACTCATAACTATTCCGGACCCTTCTTCTCTAACTCATAAGTTAGAGGAGACGCGGACGCATTGTTTATACTCCGTTTTTTACTTTTAATACTTCTACCTTAAAAATCTAGTAATAAACAACGTTCTTCAAATAGAGTAATCTATAGAAAAGGAAATATGGAAATGTATGTAACTGTTATTGTGAATTCCAAAAGTATTTCCTTACTGTGTTGATAAAGGAAAATGAAGGAATCCTATTGAATGAAAATTAATTATGGATAGATTAATTGGAACATTTTATTCACTTATAATTCTTCATATGTTATTTTCAGCAAAAGTGAAGATCCAAACAGAAAGTATAAAAGAAATGTGTGACATAGTACAAAAAGTAGTCGTTCATTACACTAAGACAAACACAATGTATCATTGTACATGTTTTTTTTTTCTTTTTTTTTATGTAAGTGCCAATTTATTAAGTTCTCAAACCTTTTTGGTATCATTTGCCTAATCAGTTTTCATGTTCTGAGTGTTTCTGTTCATATACTGTATAAGTAACTATTCAACAGTATCTGTGTCACTGTTAAGGGAAATTTATCTTTGGTCATCCGCCTCCAACCGTAACCGATAAACTTTTATGAAGCGTCTCGGAAAAATTTTTTAAATAACCCAAATTAGCAGTTAATTATATGTCTTATATGAAAATGAACTGATAAACCAGAACTAACATACTAGAATGACTATAAAAAAAAAGAAGAAAAAAAAAGAAATAAAACGGCTACTACAAGTTTTGACATTTCATGATAAACTACCATAAATTACCATTTAAACCAATTTATTTTGATTGCTAGTTGTGTTACCCTCTACAATAATAGATCCTAACCTTTCTTTTGCTTTCAATTTAATCATCTGTTTAATTGATAAACGAGTGGTTTGGCGAATGACTAAAACTAATTTTGTAAATGATACACCAACTCCATCACCGAATGCTTTAATTATAATTATTAACCACTTTTTTTATACTAATTTTCACATAACGAGTGATGCAAAAAAGATTCTAGAGATAAATCTAAAAAGGGTTATATCTCTATATTCGAACTATGCCATCAATATTCCTTACTGGATCTAGCTTCTTACACCTGACATTGCCATTATTACGTTATTTTCCATCATTTATTCTTAACGTTAACTAAATTTTTTTTATCCATTTAATATTTATTTATCCTATAATATTAATCACTAACAATTGCTTTTCAGTGAGATTTTTTAAAATACAATATAAAATTCTCCCCTAACTCTATATATGAAAATATTCAACTTTCCTGCCATCCAACTTATCTTCATTTAGAAACTAACATGATGACTCAAGCCTAAATTAGCTCATTTCCATTTTTTTTTTTTTTACGGTTGACTACGTAAAGTGTGGTAATGATACTATGCATATATTTCGATAATATGACTAACGTGGTAAGGGGCCAAGCATAATACGAACTCTGATTTTTTTTAAATGGGAGAGGAGATATATATAAATAAAAGCACACGTACTCACATACTCAGGCCCTCGGTTGAAAAAAAAGCAATACTTAGAGTATCGAAAGAAATTTAGAAGTAAAATAATCCTTAAAACTAATCATAATCTTGAATTTGTAGAGAGAGAGAGAGAGAGAGAGAGAGAGAGAGAGAGAGAGAGAGAGAGAGAGAGAGAGAGAGAGAGAGAGAGAGATTTAAAAGTAAAATAATCTTTAAAACTAAATATAATTTTGAATTTGGTTTACGAGAGAGAGAGAGAGAGAGAGAGAGAGAGAGAGAGAGAGAGAGAGAGAGAGAGAGAGAGAGAGAGATTTTATAAATTCCAAAGAAGGAGGCAGTTAATATCAATTACTCCTAACTTTATTGTCCAGAGCCTCATCATTTTATGGTCATGATAAACTTTAGCTGACATGATGTATTATTGTCCGTGGTTTGGTTAAAACCATTTTCGATGTTCAGTCACGGATGCCATAACTTAGCTTTTCTTTATGAACGTATGATATCATTTTCCTCTTTTTAAAACCTGGATGATGTAGTTCTTCGCTTGCTGGCTTTTATAATTTCCTATTCAGTGATTAAAGAGGCCTTTACACATGGGTATCCTTTTAGTATCTGGGAAGCCATGTTTTACATAGATGTTTTAGGAGAGAGAGAGAGAGAGAGAGAGAGAGAGAGAGAGAGAGAGAGAGAGAGAGAGAGAGAGAGAGAGAGAGAGAGAGAGAGAGCCTTACCTTACCTTATTACCTAATTTTTTGTTTGGGTTCCCCCAGGTCCCTCAGTGTGAGGCACCTCGTATATCCACCAGAGAGTTGCTAATGCATCTTCCGGTGTATTTTGCATCTTCCAGTCTTGGATGGTCCGGGATGCATCTTAGGTATTTATCGAGCTTATTCTTAAACACATCTACGCTCACTCTTGTTATGTTTCTTAGATGAGCTGGCAACACATTAAATAGTCGCTGCATTATCGATGCTGGTGCGTAGTGGATTAATGTCCTGTGCACCTTTCTTAGTTTACCTGGTATATTTTTTGGCACTATTAATCTACCTCAGCTTGCTCTTTCTGATATTTTTAGCTCCATGATGTTTTCAGTAATTCCTTCTATTTGCTTCCATGTTTGTATTATCATGTAGCGTTCTCTTCTCCTTTCTAGACTGTATAGTTTTACAAATTGCAGTCTTTCCCAGTAGTCAAGGTCCTTAACTTCTTCTATTCTAGCAGTATAGGACCTTTGTACACTCTCTATTTGCGCAATATCTTTTGGTAGTGTGGGTACCATATCACATTGCAGTACTCGTAAAGCATAATCATGTGTTCAGCTTTTCTTGTTTTAAAGTGTCTGAATAACATTCCTATTTTTGCTTTACATTTAGCCAACAGTGTTGCTATTTGGTCGTTGCGTAACATATTCCTATTTAACATTACACCAAGGTCTTTAATTGTTTCCTTGTTTGTGATTGTCTCATTATTAGGTCCCTTGTATGCATATACTATTCCTTCTCTGTTTCCATAATTTATTGATTCGAATTTATCGGAGTTAAATACCATCCTATTTATCTCTGCCCATTCATATATTTTATTTAGATCTCTTTGTAGTGAGTTCCTATCTTCATCACAAGTAATTTCTCTACTTATTCTTGTGTCATCGGCGAAACTTCTCACTACGGAGTTTTCAACATCACAGTCTATGTCTGAGATCATAATAACAAACAGCAGTGCAGCTAATACCGTACCTTGTGGCACGCCAGATATTACCTGGGCTTCATCTGATTTCTCGTCATTTGCAACCACTATCTGTTTTCTGTTTTGCAGGAATTCTTTTACCCATTTTCCTATTTTTCCCACAATTTTATGCTTTCTCATTTTTTTCTCTAATATATTATGGTCTACCTTGTCAAAGGCTTTTGCAAAATCTAGATAGATCACATCTGTGTCTTTTTCATTTATCATATTTTTGTATATATTTTCATAGTGTGCTATCAGTTGGGTCTGTGTACTTTTTCCAGGTACAAAACCGTGTTGACCTATATTAAACAAATTATTTTTAACCAAATGGTTCATTATTTTCTTTTTTATTACCCTCTCATACACTTTCATAATATGTGATGTTAGACTAACAGGTCTATAATTTCTTGCCTCTAGTCTTGATCCACTTTTGAAGATAGGGGTTATATAAGCTAATTTATGTTTAACATATATCTCGTTCATATCTACACTTTGTCTTAGCAGTATTGCAACCGGCTTCGCGAGAGAGAGAGAGAGAGAGAGAGAGAGAGAGAGAGAGAGAGAGAGAGAGAGAGAGAGAGAGAGAGAGAGAGAGAGAGAGGGGGGGGGTGAAGAGTTAAACACGGGATTTGGAAAATAGTTTAAGTTATCGACAAAGCAAGAAATTTTCTTTCTTTCCCTCTTGTAAAGAAAAATGTATATAACCTAAGTTTTTTTCGACAAATAGCAGCTATGAGTTTTATCAGTTTCTGGTATTACACCAAATTATATTTCTGTGATTGTTTTCATTATTTTATTTAAATTCCAGTATTTGCTAGGTTTCCCTCTTATCAGATTCGAGTCATAAATGCTTCGTAATACACTCATTGTAAACACTTAACTGACAGATAAATGATGATCTTTGTATGTTATAAATAAATACTTGACTTTACATTTTATTTTGAGACATCTACAAATATCCTAATCTGTCAATCAAATGCTGTCTCCGTATCTACACATTAATAAGTTTATCTTTAAAGGTCTACTCCTCATTAGCATAACAAGTTTCCTGGACTGTAACCTTTTCTGTTTAATTTTTCCTTTGAATTTCTCATATTGCTTACGTCTGCACACATTGCAATTTTCCTCATGTTCTTCATATTAAATTCAAAAGTGTCCTTCTTTCTATGTATGAATCTCTTATTTCACTATTCCCAAAGTTTCTCTTATCTACAGCATTCCCTGTCAACCTCTTGATAGTACTAATAAAATTATTGTTATTATTGAAATTATTACAATTATTATTATAACGAAAAATATCAAAATTTACAATAATTCTCTCTCTCTTTTCTTTCGCCTTCTCCTTGTGTAATATTCTTTTGTGTTTTTTTAAACCTAAATTTTTAAGATACCCCCAAAGCAACTACCTCAATTCTACGATCCTCTTCATTTTCAGCGGAGCAATGACCAAATATCTCTCCAGTCTAAATTGCATTAAAGACCAGTTTAATGATTACCTAACCTAATAATTGAAATTTCAAACTACAGGATTATTCAAGTAGAAGTGCTCTGCTTAGATTAGCATATGCCTATGCAGTATTTATGAACTTGCTTAACGACATAGTAACAGCTGTCTCAAGTTTTAGGTTTAATGAGTCCGATATCACTAACATAATTTGAACACCATATATTATGATACATGTTCTTATGTATTTTTAGAAAATTAGAGACAAATATACGAAAGAAAATGTTTAATATACGGTCCTTTTATAGATATTAGAGATAACTTACAATATATCCCCAATGATATACAGGTAAATTTACATTTTTTTTTCTAATCTGTTCTGGTAATTTAGCTCATATTTTGCTTCCTTTTTCATGAACTGTATTCACTTTTACCAACATATCATATTAGAATTATGAATAAACATATTCATCGTAAAAATTCTTTGTATTATACGGATGAATTTATCTGTTCATATAAAAGAAAAACATTGACCATTTAGATTTATCTCTGGTGAACTTACCTTTATTTCTGACATTTTTGTATACACTTTAAAAATTTGCATGAAAAAAATGATAAATGTCTGGCAACATTTATTCCAGAATGTTTACCGTTATAA